>NW_015162060.1:103435-118212 GCF_001447785.1 Gekko japonicus
GCTCTAACTGTCAGGGGGTTCTTCCTAATGTTTAGCCGAAAACGTCTGATTTAATATCAACTCATTGGTTCTGGTCCAACTTTCTGGGGCAACAGGAAACAACTCTGTACCACCCTCTATAGGACAGCCCTTCAAGTACTTGAAGATGGTTATCATATCACCTCTCAGTCATCTCCTCCCCAGGCTAAACACACCCAGCTCCTTCAACCTTTCCTCAAAGGATGGTCTCCAGACCCCTCACCATCTTCTTTGCCCTCCTCTGGACACCTTCCAACTTGTCTATATCCTCCTTAAATGGTGGTGCCCAAAACTGAGCACAATACTCTCGGTGAGGTCTAACCAGAGCAGAGCAAAGCAATACCATCACTTCGCATGATCTGGACACTATACTTCTGTTGATACAGCCCAAAATCGCATTTGCATTTTTGTTTTGCTGCATGTCCACTCTCCGCTGCAAGCCTCTGCCCCAATTTGACTGCTGTTGGGTTTTTTAACTGATTTCTCAGCAAGATTCCAATTTTTGTCATATCTCAGAAGCTAAGCAGGGCCAGTATCGGGATGGGAGACCATCAAGGAAGACTTTGCGCCTCTGCTTCTCACTTGCCTTGAAAGCCCCTTGCTGAAGCAACCATAACTCAGTTGTGACTTGACAGGTCTTATGTACATACGTAATAAAGTATATTATTATTCCTTATAGGAGCAGCCTCCTGTGCTGCTCCATTATACTATCATTCCAATCCCTTGGTTGATGCACAAATCAAATGCAAAATAGAGGCAAAAGTCGACCCACACATTCTCTTTCCTCTTTGCAGCCATTAATCATGCCTACGGCATCCTCAACAAAGTGCAAGACGATAAAATCGAGGTTTCTGAATTGGAGGATGCATTGGGTGCCATGGATATCACGTTAACCAAGGAGGAAATGAGGGAGGCGCTGGATCACGTGACGGTGGATGGTAAAAAAAGATAACCGAGCTAACTAAAACATGCAGAAATTGCACATGGTACAAGATTTCCTGGACTCTTCCACTTGAGACTGCAGGGAATTTTATACCTAACTGGTCTCTCATATATATTTTTTATTTTATTTTTACTGAGCATATATAAAACAATTTCATACAATATATATATTTGTGCTCTGTTACATAATCTAAAACAAAAAAAAATAGGATGACATTTTTTTTAAAAAAAAACCACCCCTGTACATCTCAAGCTAGCACAAGATTAGCTGAAACTCTGACATGCTGGCTTTCCATGTGTGGGAAATAATTCCCCCCCCCCATGTAATTCCCCCACACAGAGAGCTACCTGGAGGCCCTGCCATGGTGGCTTCTAGGAAGGGCTAGTCCATATGGTATTTTTTTGCCCATTTGAATTGGTTGTTAAGGGTAGCCTCTCACACACGCAACACACAACAAACCTTTATTGGCATAACAACAGCAGCAGCCTTAGGTACAGAGGCAGTAGGCACGCAAAACAGTTAGTTCACTACCCCTTCTGCAGAAAAAGAACTCCTCCTCCTATACGCTCTGTAAAGGAAGT
Source organism: Gekko japonicus (assembly GCF_001447785.1). Classification (NCBI taxonomy): domain Eukaryota; kingdom Metazoa; phylum Chordata; class Lepidosauria; order Squamata; family Gekkonidae; genus Gekko; species Gekko japonicus. The sequence goes on from NW_015162060.1 coordinate 104,978, forward strand.
TTGCCACCTCTTCGATGGTATCAGCCCTGTTTGAGGCTACTTTCCTCAGATTTGCCCTCCAGGGTTTGCAGTATAGGGCCGAGGTGATAAGTGCGCAAATCCTGGTAAAATCTACCAGTCAGAAGTACATGGTCCGTTCCTTCAATCTCCTTTAGCCCACAAGGACATAACCTATCCGGGAACGGTATTTTTTTACATCTCCCATATAACACAGCTGAGGGGAGCACATTAAAATGGGCCAGCGTGAATACCCTTCTAATATAGGGATCAATCAGACAGAAAAAATACTCTGGCAGCGGCCCATTAAGAGAAATCCCCCAATGAATGGGAGCAATGCCCAGTAGCAAGGCTTCTAAGTTCTTGCATTTCTATATCGATCAATCTCTGTTTAATCATGCCAAAAGTGTACTTCTCCGAAAGAAGGGTCAAATCATCCATGCTGAGCCCCATCTGTGTAATTTTTCCTTCAACACATGTCAACCAATCTGATAGGTGAGATTCGCATAGCATATAAGCGATGAGACTATTAGGCTCACTTCTATAGAGGGGGCGGCCCCTCACACATTAGCAAAACTTCAATTCCCAGGGATCCTTGTGTGAGACAAGCCATAACTTTGTAATGCCCACATGAGCACACATGAAGCTGCCTTACTAAATCAGACCATTGGTCCATCAAGGTCAGTATTGTCTGCTCAGACTGGCCGTGGCTATGCAGGGTCTCAGGCAGAAGTCTTACACATCACTGACGTCCTGATCCTTTTAACTGAAGGTTTCAAGCTGGGACCTTCTGTCTACTGCTGAGCCACACCCCCTCCCCAATCTCTGTGGCCCAATCTGCATCTAGTGTTTGCTCCATTGTTGTTTTACTGGAACAGGAAAAAATGCGGCTCAAAACCACATTCAGATACCCCAGGCCAACACCATACTGATTGCAAAGTCACCCCTGAATGGCCATAAAATGGCCATAAATCTATGCAGACAGTACCATCAAACCGAGAGATCAAATGAAGTGAAAGGGGCATGCAGTCTTGACGCTGCCATAAAATCCGACAATCAATCAAAGTGAAAGTGGCATGCAACGTAGAGGGGAATTTCTGTTCCAGCGTTGGCTTGGTAAGAGAGTGGAGCAAATGCTAGATGCAGATTGGGCCTGTGTCAGGACCCTCTGGTGTGCCATGAGAGACCTGCAAGTATAAAAAAATAAACACTGTGAAAAAGGCTGCACTTTTTTCTTAAAATATCTATATCTCTATTGCTTAATATTATTATTCATGTAATCAGTCAGTCTCCAATAGCATTAAAGAATTATCCTTTGGCAACAATAATTTTTTTTTGAATTCTGTTGTCTGATCATTAATCTCTATTGTCTAATAAAGATGATGAAAGTCCATAATAGATAATTTCTTCAGGAAACCCAACCAACTCTTCTGCTCATTTTCAGGAGATGCAACTAACTCTTCTTCCTCCTTTATGAGTCTCTATATGAAAAAACTCGTTTCAGCAATACAATCTTCATCAGAAGTAGTGCACTGAGAGTTATACAACTATGATTGTGCCTTTCAGAACAATTAAATAACACAACTAACAGAGAGCCAGTTTGGTGTAATGATTAAGTTTGCGGACTCTAATCTGGGAGAACCAGGTTTGATTCCCCACTCCTCCACTTGCAGCTGCTGGATGACCTTGGGCAAACCATAATAGTTCTGTCAGAGCTGTTCTTGAAAGAACATTTTCTGTCAGAGCTCTCTCAGCTCCACCTACCTCCCAGGGTGTCTTTTGTGGGGAGGGGAAGGGAAAGGAGTTTGTAAGCCACTCTGAGACTCTGAAGAGCAAGGTATAAATCCAATCTCTTCTTCTTCTACCTGCACTTAATGATCCAGAAATACAGATTTTTGGTTTTGAAAGATAGAGAGAAATTGGAAAATACCAACAGAATTAGACATTTTAACATCTTGGGAATTAAAGATATTGGTGGATTTGGCCAAGGATCAGTCCTTAGTAATTAAAGAAGCCCATAAAGGAGGTGCAATAGTTCTAAATTCCATGGGTTATCATAATGAAGTAACTCGCCAGTTAAATGACAGATCCTCTTATATGCCTATACCTAAAGATCCCATGGATCACATTGTATGCCTTATTCACGTGGTACTTGATGAGGCTTTAGCACTGGGTTATTTGGAAGAAAACATACGTACATTTTTGATGAATAAATTCCCTCTGGTTCTAATTTTTTACATTTAACCCAAAATACACAAGCTGGGCATGCCACCCCCTAAAAGGCCCATAGTTTCGAGGTCCAGCTCTATCTTAGAGCCCCTTTCTCAGTATGTGGACTCTTTCCTTCAACCTTTTGTACAAAAAAGTCCAGCATATATACGTGACATGAAAGATTTCATTCACAAAATTGAAAATATATCTGTCTCCATTAATTTGGAACTTGTGACACTTGATGTCACATCGTTGTACACCAATATCCCTCATGAGGAGGCATGAATTGTAATTCACCTTCGACGTGATATTGTATGCAGAAAATAAATCTCCCAGGAAGTATATTGCAAAGGTAAAACATTTATTCAAGTAGATTCAGTTCACATTCGGGTTGCAGTCGAAATGAGAGAGAGAACCCTAATCCAAAAAGTATTTTCCTTACCACAAGTGCCCAGCTAACTCTGGCATTGTATGTATGGAGGTATGAGGGCATTGTTTCTACAGGAGAGACCTGTAGAGACATGTGATTCCCTGAAGAGCCATGTGAAGAACGGGGGAGAGCAAAGCACACAGAGAGGGAGGAGGCGTCAGAAGGCAGCTCTATGGTTAAGACAAAGAGAGATCCCATTCAAGGAGATAACACTTAGCACACGTAGAGTGATGTAGCACCCCCACACAGTCCAACAATAAGAGTGATGACTTCCACCAATTTTAACTCACCATCATAATCTGTAAACCGTTAAAGCAGGTTAAGCTCCTGGCCACACGCTTCAGAACCCAGCTGTTGCCTCTACTGCTTTCTCATTTCTCTCTGCTCTGCTTGCAGATGACGGAAAGGTGGATATGAAGAAATTCATGAGTGGGTTGCCAAACACTCAGCATTTTTCTAAACTCGCAGGTAAATTGAGAGCACGGTGCTCACGCCCTGGGAGGGCAGGGTAGAAATTTGGTTAATAATATATAAATAAAAAAAATAAGACTGCAGGAAGGAAGATGTTATCCCAATTTTCAAAGAAGGGAAGAGGGATGACCCAGGAAACTACAGGCCAGTCAGTTTGACCTCTGTCCCAAGGAAGATACTGGAGCAGATTTTAAAGGGATCAATCTGCAAATATCTGAAGGACAACTTGGTGATCTGGGGAGGTCAGTACAGATTTGTCCCCAACAAGTCCTGCCAGGCCAACCTCATTTCCTTCTTTGATCAAGTGATGAGCTTACTGGATCGAAGGAATGCTGTTGATGTTGTTTACCTGGATTTCAGTAAAGCTTTTGACAGGGTTCTCCATGATGTTCTGATGGGTGAACTAGAGGACTGTGAACTGGACTCTAGGATAGTTAGGTGGATAGAGAACTGGTTGGAGAACCGCACTCAGAGTACTTGTCAAAGGCATTTCATCTGAATGGAGGGAGGTGTCCAGTGGGGTGTCCCAGGGCTTGGTTCTGGGCCCTGTACTTTTCAATATTTTTATGAATGATCTGGATGAGTCTTTGGTGGGGCTACACATTAAATATGAGGAGCCAGTGTGATGCAGTGACAAAAAAGGCTAATGCGATCTTGGGGTGTATCAGCAGAGGCATAATATCCAAATTGCAAGATGTCATAGTCCCCCTGTACACTGCATTGGTCAGGCCGCACCAAAGTACTGTGTGCAGTTCTGGAGGCCTCACTTCAAAAAGGATGTGGTCAGAATGGAGCCGGTGCAGAGGAGAGCAACGAGGATGATCGGCGGCCTGGTGACCAAGCCCTGTGAGGAAAGGCTGAGGGACATGGGAATGTTTAGTCTGGAAAAGAGGAGGTTGAAGGAGGACATGATTGCTCTCTTGAAGTAACTGAAGGGCTGTCGCTTACAGGAGGGCAGGGGGCTGTTCCTGTTGGCAGCAGAGGATAGGACTCGCAAGAATGGGTTTAAATTAAGGGTAGGAAGGTACCGGCTGGATATTGGGGTGGGAAGTTTTTACAGTAACAGTTGTTCAACAGTGGAATCATCTGCCTAGGGAGGTGGGGAGCCCCCCCTCATTGACAGTCTTTAAGCAGCGTCTGAACAAACACTTGTCCAGGATGCTCTAGGGGCGGCTGATCCTGCATTGAGGAGGGGGATGGACTAGATGGCCTGTCTGGCCCCTTCCAACTCTATGATTCTATGATTTTATGGTTTGTTGTGAATCTTCCCCACTCAGTGCTTTGTTGTGTCATATCATATATTGCAGAGATGGAAGGTGCTGTGGAAGCCATGAAACGGATCAGACAGGACAAGGTGGATGTGAAAGATCTGGAATCCATCATGGGTAGGATGGGCATCCAACTGTCCCCAGCAGAGGTGCAGGAGGCACTGAAGTTTGTTACAAAGAATGGTAAGGCTTCTTTATCAAACTGGCCTTGGGCAGATGGGCTCAACATGTCAAAACTGGCCAGCAGGTTTAAAATTACTTCTCAAACCAGAAATCAAAGAGAATCAGCCAACAGATTTGTTCTTTAAAAAAAAAAAAACTGGCTGCAAGTTTTAATCAACCAGCCAACACACTGATGAACGAAAGTCTGGATCAATTAATTGATGAAGGCAAATGTTAGTTGGAGAGGCTGCAAGTGAAGGATCCCCTTGTTTAATTTCTGAGGCTGTATGAATTGGGTGGTTTGCAGTGTTCCCTCTATTAAAGTTGTGAGCAAGTCTACATTTGACTATTGCATAAATTATTTTAAAAAATTATTTCCATAACCTTAGAGGAGGGGGCAGCGGCGCGCCATCACGGATGTTCGTTTGGGCTGCTCCTGATCGACCCAGTCCTTCCTTGTCTTTTAGAAGCTCCCTGGGGTCCCCAGGACCTCTGTTGGGCTTCACCAGACCTCCTGGAGGGAGGCTGGAGGCAGGAGACTTGCTTGGATACCCCGTGAGTGGCAACAAACAAGGGTGGAGGAGAATGTTTTGACGTGGAGACAGGGAATGGAGCAAAGATGGCTACCATGAATTGCAAAGACACAACCACCCGTTTTAGAGACTACCAAATTAATACAAAACATAATATGCAGCAAAACAAGGCAAAACAAGGAGTTATAGGTGAGTACAAATTCAAACGGTAAAATCTGACGCTTAGTATTGTAAAAACCCCTTGAATGACCCCCATTATTGGAAGAATAGCACTTAAAAGCTATTAGTGGGGTAAAAGGTGGAATTAAGAAAATGACATTCGAAATGGAGGAAACGGAGGAAGAGCAAAATATACAAACTGTGCAACTAACCCATAAACAGTTTAAAAAACTTTTATGTGAGGAGATTGAACAAGCAGTTAAGACGGCATTTGAGAATCTCCGGGAGAGACCACTGGGTCCCGCTTTAAAGGGGAAGGACAAGGAAGAGCTTTTGTTATTGCAGCAAGATATTGATAAAAAAATCAGAATGTAACCAAGAAAAGTTACCACAAGATATTGTGACTCTATCTATTATAGGACGTGAGAGCCAAATTAATCAAGTGGTTAGTACAAAGAAACCAACAAGGGACTCTCTGGAGCTAGAAACAGCAAAAGGAGGCTACCAAGATTTACTACGTACAAAACTGAGCAGGAGGGCTAAATGCAAAATGGGGAAAAATACAAGGAAAAACATAAAGAAAAATGCAAAACATACCAGAGCCAAGAAAGGGCACAAAACCAATGGAATGACATATCCTACAAACATGTGGGAAGTAAAAGAACAAGAGTTGAAAGTGGAACTTCACCTTTACAAAGAACTAAGACATTTGGACATGGTTCTGGCAAAAAAGAAGTTACTGAAAAATACAAGGAAAACTATAAGGAAAAATACTAAAAATATTAGAGCCAAGAAAAGACCGAAAGCTAATGGAATGACATTTTCTACAAGCACGTTGGAAATAAAAGGGCAAGAGTTAAAAATGGAATTTCACCTTTACAAGGGCTTAAGACATTTAAATATGGTTCTGGCAAAAAAGAAGTTACAGAAAATCAGGAAAAAATGCAATATAATTTGAATTTTGGATTATGGTTTTTTTTATATCTAGGAGTAATGGTGAATGGCTGTGAAACATATCAATGTTATTGGATGGTTTACTTAGGCCCCTGCCACACGGCAGGGAAACCACGAGACAAGCGCGGCTAAATAGAGCCGCTCCAACGTTGAGACACTGCGGCCGGGATCCCACGGATCCCCTGGCCGCAGCGCCTCCTCTCCCCGGCACGATCAGATGCCGGGGAGGACGCGCCCGATGGGAGGGGGAGGCGGCCGAACTGCGCATGCCCAAGCATGCGCAGTACAGCTGGGGGCCGGGATGCGGCGGCGCAAGGACGCGCCGTCGATCCCACGGCCCGGCTTGGGCCGCTCCAGACGCGGTATACTGCGCGGTATCGCCATTCGGGACGGATTGGGGACGGAGACGGCACGCTCCCCAGATGTTGAGGTGGGATCGCGCCCGTTTGCTCCGCCCCCGTTCCGTCCCGCTCCCGGCCCAAATGGGCTCGTATGAACGGGGCCTTAATTTCCATAAGGACTTTGTTAAACACTGAACGTAAGTAATTTGAGTCAGATTTAAATAATTACACCGGTTATATTAGTTTAAATAGATGTTAAATTGCAAAATAAGAAATCTTGGCCCCAGTCACACGGGCCGGATATTGCGGGGGGGAGGCGTGGCTGTTTGCCCCACAGCGCAATAACGTGCAACTGCGCAGTCAGACGTCCCCTCGCGGTCCCGTCGAGGTCCCGTGGTTAGGGGGGAGGTGCCGATCACACGACGCACCATAGAAGTGGTGTGGCACGGCAAACGGGGTTGTGGGTTTTTTAACCTGAAGTATGTGCATGCCCCGTTGGGTGCTTGTGCGCATCCCTGGAGACTTCGGGGGGGGGGGAAACCCTTTTCGCAATGGGGCATGGGCGGGCGCCGGATGCCACCGGAAACGCAATCAGACGCCCACCCTTACCCCGCGGTTTCTGGAAACTAGTACCTCCGAGGTACTAGTTTTTAACCGCGCATCTTCAGAGGGAAGCCTCGGGTTCGCCACGGGAGCTCTATGCTTCCCAGATGTGGCAGTGAGATCGTGCCCGGAAAATCCGCCTATCTTCTGTCGCAGAAGGCCCGGTCACACAGGAGGATTTGCCCCACAAGAGGGGCGGATCGGGGGTGCATCAAGCGGGCACAATCACACCGCAACATATGGGAAGCATCATATACCCGTCCCTGATCCGGCCCTTCGGCCCAAAAACGCACATTTAAAAGGTAGTAGCAACAGAGCACTACCTTCTGGACGATGCGCAGCAACTCAGGGGTCTGGTCAGGGAAGCGCTGGTAGCCCGTCACAACTAGCGTTGTTCCCCATCCCACGCATGCACACAACTGCACTACTGCCGGTTTGCTGCACAACGTGTGATCGGCTGCCGGAGCCGCGGAGGCACGTCGGATTGCACTCCCGCGGTTCTTTTTGCTCCGGCTCTAATTTGCCTCCCTTCAGCAGTGGATCATCCCGCTTGTGTGACCGGGACCTAAATACATTTCTTTGTCTAAGGTTTTTGAGATTAAATAATAAATAAATGGTTTAGGTGTGATAGAAGGTGATATGTTTGTAAAATTAATTGTTTCAAAGTCAGACTAATTTATTGGAGAAATTTGGAAATTAGTGATATATGCAGGGCTTTTTTTGTAGAAAAAGCCCAGCAGGAACTCATTAGCATAATAGTCCACACCCAATAGAGAAACTCATTAGCATATTAGGCCACACCCCTGACAGCGCCACTCATTAGCATATTAGGCCGCACCCACATGTTACCAGAAGTGTGGTCATCCAGCCACACCCACCTTTTGTTTCTTATTCTGTTTACCTTGTTTGTTGTCAAAACCCAGAGCTTTTTTTGTAGCAGGAACTCCTTTGCATGTTAGGCTACGCACCCCTAATGCAGCCAATCCTAATGAGTTCCTGCTGTTGGGTGTGGCCTATTATGCTAATGAGTTCCTGCTGGGCGTGGCCAACTCAGGGGCCAACCGGAACTCCATTCCTGTGCATTCCTGTCCAAAAATAGCCCTGTTATTTATTATAAGTGTTTTTAGGATGAACTTTTACAACCCTTATAAAACATGATGAATTGTATTTTACATGGAGCAAGGATGCCAGAGACATGGAAAGAGGTTAATATAACATTAATGCCTAGAGATGGACAACATTTTAAGGGAATTGAATCTTTAATGACCAAATTGAAAGAATTTGGTACAGTAGCAGGTTTTAAGGTTAATAAGCAGAAGACTAAGATGTTAACAAAAAATATAAAAATACAAGATCAAATAAATTTGATAAATAAAACAGGTTCTAGAATTGAAAAGAAGGTAAAATATTTAGGGATCACCTTGCAGCCCTGTAGCCAGGAATTTTTCTGGGAGGGGGTACCAGGGGGTACTAATTAAATTAAAATAAATAAAACCCCACTGAACTCAATGAAACTTGTTTCCAAACATGAGCGGGACATGCATTTGATTCACTATTATTTGCAACACTGAAACTCTGGTTCATCATCCCTTGTTTAGCACTTGGGGGGGGGGGGGAATCTTGCAGTCTACGTTGGTTTTTTAGTGAAATATGACACCCACTATTACAGGTCAAGTATAACAGAGGAGGAACAATCACTGTCAGAACACTGCCTAACCTAACGCAACAAGAAGGTGCTTAAATGTTATCAACCTGCCCAAACTACTTATCTATTAAAATATTTACATCCCACTTTTCAAGACAGCTTACAATTCATACTGAAAAGCATAATATGAGTGTGTTTTTTTAAATTTCTGGCTCAATTATAGCCTATGGGGACCATTATAGTCAATGAGCCCCATAGGCTATAATGGAGAATTGATCCAGGGGTATCTGGGGCTCTGGGGGGCCTGTTTTCTGCAGTAGAGGCACCAAATTTGCAGCATAGCTGCTGATGCCACTCCTCAAAACCAAAAACCCCCCAAATTTCAAAAAGATTGGACCAGAGGGTCCAATTCTATGGGCCCCAGAAGGTGGTGTCCCCATTTCCCACTGTTTCTTATGGAAGCTTGGTTGTGAGCAGAGCAGCAATCCTCTGAGCAGGCCTCTGAAATGTTGTGCGCTAGCGCCCTTAGCGCAACATAGAGGGAACTGTGATGGCTTGTGTGTTTGAGTGTGTGTGTTAAGTGCTGTAAAGTTGCTTCTGACTTATGGTGACCCTTTGAATTAATGTCCTCCAAAATGTCCTATCATTAATAGCCAGACCTCACTGATGGCTATCCTCCAGTTTGGTGTAGTGGTTAAGTGCGCGGGCTCTAACCTGGGAGAACCGGGTTTGATTCCCCACTCCTCCACTTGCACCTGCTGGATGACCTTGGGCAAGCCGTAGTTCTGATAAGAGCTGTTCTTGAAAAAGAGCCGTTTCTGTCAGAGCTCTCTCAGCCCCACCCACCTCACAGGGTGTCTGTTGTGGGGAGGGGAAGGGAAAGGAGTTTGTAAGCCGCTCTGAGACTCCAAGTGAAGGGCGGGGTATAAATCCAATCTCTTCTTCTTCTTCTCTTGCTCAGCTCTTGCAAACTGAGGGCCTTTGTGGCTTCCTTGGTGGAGTCCCTCCATCTCCTGTTGGGTCTTCCTCTTTCCCTGATGCCTTCAGCTTTTCCGAGCATTGTCTTGTCTTCTAGTGATGTGACCAAAGCAGGATAGCCTCAGTTTAGTCATTTTAGCTTCAAGGGAGAGTTCAGGCTACATTTGATCTAGAACACACTGATTTGTCTATAACAGGGAAGACAGTGTTTCATGTTTCCTGCCTCCGAACAGTGAAGACGAGAAAGCACTGGAGACTTACAGTGTTTTCGTAATATTTGCTTCATGGCCTTCTGTGCAGGGACACATGGGATTGCGCTTCCACAGGGCTGTCACCAGCAGGAGCTAGCAAGGTCTTAAAAATACTCTAGTATCCAAAGAGTGCTCCTCCTCCCTGCATCAACGTGAGCTTCCCACCCAAAAGTCACATGATGTGGGAGGGGTGAGCACTTTCCCCTCAGTTCTCTTTTTGCCGCCACAAGGAGAGGACATGTATTTACGAGCTTCGTTGTTTCTGAGGAAAATTCCCTGTCAGGATTCCTTCTTCTTCTGGGGCTATAATGGCCTTATTTAAAAAGTGTGCTGATTGTGGAGCCAAGATAGCCCAAACAGATGACCATACCTCATGTCTCCTCTGTCTGGGAGAAGGCCATAACACTGCCTCCTGCTCAGCCTGTTCCATGCAGCTCATCTGAAGGCCGCTCTATAGGAACATATTCTGGCTGCTCCAGCGGCTTTGCCTCAGAAATCATTGGAGAGTTTGCGCCCCCCCCGCCAGCTGTACCGCCCTCTCAGACCATGATGGCCTCCATTTCCCAGGCAGGGTCCAAACCCCTGGCTAAAAAGGTGAAAAAAGACCATAAAAAAACAGGTTGTGACCAGCCCTGCTCACGTTCACCAGTACACCATGTGCAGTCCCAGAGCTGTCCATCACCCTCGCCCAGAAATAGGGGATCAGGCTCGCCTCAGCATTGCTCACCTTCCCCGGTGCACCTCGGCACCTACCTTCTTGAGGGCACTTACCTTTCCGACGTTGGTCGGTATTGATCTCTCCTCGATGCTGATCCCCTTCAAGGCACCTCGACATTGGTCATGATTCAGTGCCGAGGACACCAGAATCACCAGGCTCCTCCGACATCAAAGAGTCCGGCTTTGGAGTCTGCATGCACAGGGCACCAGTCACATCATCCACCCTGCTGCGCTTACTCCTGTATACCTCCTTACTGGAGTGTTTGGGACCACTACCACCCTGCCCCAGGGTATGCAGAATTGCAATCATCCAGGCGTACGGGCAGAATCTCCTCGGTACAGAGGCATGAACGTTTGATGGATGTGGGGTCACATATCTCCTGACCCGAGATCGAGGGTGGCAATGACTCCAAGCATGATTCCGACCTGGCTTTGATGCTGTCACCTGAGGACACTATCGGGGCCAGACCCTCAGCGTCATCTACTGACAACCTACGGTCCTATTCAGACCAGATCACCCAGATGGGTAAGGCCCTCAAATTACAGTATATTGCTTCAGAAACGAAGTCTAAGGACCCTCTCATGCAGGTGCATTTCACCCCTAGTTCTGGTCCAGTTGCCCTCCCATTTATACAAGGCCTTCAAGAGGTGGGTTTTGTGGCTTGGGCTAAGCCAGCTTCAACTCCAGCATTGGCAAGGAAGCTGTAAAACCTTTATGGAGTAAAGAAGAGTGACTGCTCCTATCTTTTCCAGCACCCGAAAGCAAACTCTTTAGTCTCTGAAGTACTACCTGCGAAAGGTCGCCTTGGTTCCAGGAGCTCTCCCAGTGACAAGAAGTTGTTCTATGTCGGCTGTCAAACTTATTCCTCAAGTACCATGATCCTCCACGTGGTCAATTTTGGTGCTGTCATGGGGCTGTATAACAGGCTGCTCTGGGAGAAGAGGTCACCTTTTGCCGACTCCTCGCCTCAGGAGAAGCAAGCAATGGCTAAAGCTGTCATTGAAGAGGGGATGAAACTGAGTAAGCAACAGCTGAATGCTGCATGCCATGATGCCGACTGCCACAGCTGTGTGATGGGCTCTGAACTGGTGTTACAGAATCACTCATGGCTGAGGTCTTCTGCCCTCCCGCCCGATACCTGAGCCAAAATTGAGGACTTACCTTTTGAGGGTAAGGAACTCTTTAGCGACCAAAGTGATGAAATGCTTGAACACATTAGAAAGTATAAGCTGACGGCCAAATCATTTGGCATTACTTCCACTGCTGATGTACAGGCAAAGCCCAGGTATTGGTCCAGGCAGTTTTGCCCTTATATCTATGGCAGGCTGTGGGAAAAGCAGTTCTACAATCAATATTTCATTGAGATTTCCCAAACCCTCCTCCACAGTATTCTGCCATGTGGGACTGCACAGAAGCCATGAAGATGAAAACAGGGGTTGCACTTACCTGTAACCTTTGCTCATCGAGTGGTCTTCTGTGCAGGCACACATCCCTCCCTCCTTCCCCACTGTGGCTTGTCTCAACACACATCTTGGTTGGTGATGGATGAGAACTGATCATGTGACCATTTGGGCAGGAAGCTCACGCTGATGCAGGGAGGGGGAACACTCTTGGGATACTTAACAGTGGTGGGCAATCTCATTAGTCAAGAGAGCCAAATATCAACAGTACAATGATTGAAATTTATTTTGAGAGCCAAATTTTTTAAACTTAAACTATATAGGTAGGTATATTGTTATTAACTTAATTAGGGTACTCCTAAACTGGCCTTTGCTAAAAATGTCCTCAGTCTGATTGAGGTACGTTCGCTGAGGTCGACCCCTTCCAACTCTCCCATCCACACTCGTCTTGTATACTTGTTTCGTCTCCTTTCGTTCATCCTCTCTATATGTCCAAAGTATCCATAAAATTAAATCATGACAATGACTGACAAACACTAATGTGAACAATGGCCTTGCATCTCCTTGGAAAGTTTGGGTAAGTCAGGTTTGTATGTTGTTGTTTTTAATTTTAGGCACACACTAGAGAGCATCAATATGTATGCCTCGCTGGACCAGATTCAAGGTTCTTAGCTAGCAGCTAGCATTCTGTTCCCAACTGCAGCCTTCCAGAGGCCTCTGGAAGCTCAAAGAGCTGTTTGCCCTCCCCCATTCTCTCAACAGCATTTCATATTAAGAGGTTCAGTGTCCCTGAACGCAAGTTTGATTAAGTTCACAATATATTTCATCTCTACAGGTCCCCCCCCCAAACCTCCCACCCACATCTTGTGGCAGTGGCTTTCACAAGTTAATTGGGCGGGGGGGCAGTTTTCAGAGGCCCGCAACAGTCATCCTTCCTACCCAGCTCAGCTATTTCAAGCACGCAACACTGAAAGCAGAGTCGACAAAAAGTGGCCACTCAAAGTTCCCTCTAAGCTGAGTTAGTGTGGGCTAGCTCACAGTTTTTTAGCCTCCGGCTCACACATTTTTGTCTTAGCTCAGGAAGGATGGCTCCAGAGCAAACTCATTTATGCAG
>NW_015162060.1:118713-143256 GCF_001447785.1 Gekko japonicus
CCTGGGCGAGCTGGGCTCCTCCATACTTGGCAGAAAATGAGTTGCAGAGGCGAGAGGTGGGCAAGCAGAAGAGGCACTCAGCCAGCTGCACAAGCTGTGTGCAAAGAAACTCCCGCCACCCCAAGCTTCAGGGCTGCCTCATTAAAGGAGTGCGGAGGCAAATGAGAAAAAGCAAGCTCAGGGTTCGTGGGTCGCATTTTGGGCTGTGGAAGAGGAACCGGCTCCATTCCTGGAGTTCTCTCGAGTTCCTGCGCTTTTGGTTTTGCTTTTTGCCAATCCGCTTCCCAAGACTGCTCCAGGTGCTTCGGCCTGAGAGCTGCTGGGGCTTCCCGCAGTTCGGCCCCATTATATCCTATGGGCCATTGAAGTCAATGGCGAAAACATAGGGTGTATTCTGGGGGCTGGAGGGGAGGGGGTTTGAGGGAGAGGCTCCAGAGTCGCAGGGTAGCTGCTGGAGCCTCTCCCCAAGATACCCACCATGTTTCAGGAACATTGAACCAGGGGGTCCAATTCTACAGGCCCCCAAACAGGTTGCCCCATCCCCTCCATTGTTCTCTATGGTGGGAAAAAAGTTACTTTTCCCCCACCATAGAGAACAATGGTGGGAATAGGCCATCAGCGCCTACAGCGGAAGAGCCACACTCAAGGGGCCAAAGAGCCGCATGTGGCTCTAGAGCCGCAGTTTGCCTACCACCGGGATACTAGAATATTATTTTAAGAGCTCGCTAGCTCCTCCTGGTGATAGGCCTGTGGAAGTGCAGTCCTATGTGTGCAACCAATGCTCCCTCTAAGCTGTGGAGTCTTGTGAGCAAGAATTCTACTTTGTGAGCTACTGGCATGAAAGTTGTGAGCAAGCGACTTGGCTGCTGTGTAAATTAGTTTGCTCTGGAGCCATCCTTCCTGAGCAAAGACAAAAATGTGTGAGCCGGAGGCTAAAAACTGTGAGCCAGCTCACACTAACTCAGCTTAGCGGGAACACTGAGCCCTGTTTTATTGACAATATACAAGCAGACCATAATGAACATAAACAGGCACTATCACAGCAGGCAGCAAATCTCCAGAGAAAGAGACCCTGCATCCCACTGTGCTTTACCACAACCCCACACCCGCTTTTCTCACTCTTCTGCAATTCTAACTGGCTTTAGCTATTTTCCCTCCTCTTGGCTGGAATTGTTTCATCTCCTCCAAGTTCTAATGGATATCACATTTCAAAAGCCAGAGAAAGAGTTGGGAATTTCTAAAAGGATATTGCCCTGACCAGGCTAGCCCGATCCCATCAGATCTTGGAAGCTAAGCAGGGTCGGCCCTGGTTAGTACTAGGATGGGAGACCACCAAGGAAGCTCAGGGTTGCTACACAAAGGCATGCAATGGCAAACAGCCTCTGTTTGTCCCTTGTTTTAAAAATCCTAGGAGCTGCGACTTGATGGCAAAACACACACACAAAAACGGGAGATCATCTGTCATGAGCTGCCATTGATGAAACTTCAACCAATCATCTATTAGCGAACAACCCACCTAACGAACAATTGCTCAGTCAAGGCCTATAATGCTATTTAAATATGGGCTTCCTTTCTAGAAACCAACAGTAGGTTTCATTCATTAAATTTGAAGGTTTTCTTGTACTTCCTTCAATATTCTTAAAAAACTTATTTACATGTAATCCTCAAGCCCTTTCGGTTTCTTGTCCCCCTTCTTTTCCTATTAAAAGCAGACTGAGTAACTAATTGCTTTATTGCAGATGATGGGACAGTGAGTGTGAAAAACTTCATGTCTGGATTAAGCAAGAATCAGCACTCTCCCCAAGCCGAAAGTAAGTGGAAACAGGATGGGTTGGGGCTGTGGATCATGAACACATGGACACATGAAGCTGCCTTATACTGAATCAGACCCTTGGTCCATCAAAGTTAGGATTGTCTACTCAGACTGGCAGCAGCTCTCTAAGGTCTCAGGCAGAGGTCTTTCACATCATCTCCTGCAAGGTCCTTTTAACTGGAGATGCTGTGGGGTTGAACTTGGGACCTTCTACATGCCAAGCAGATGCTCTGCCTGTGAGCCACAGCCCCTCCCCAAAATAGTACACATGAGCCTGCCTTTTACTGAATCAAACCCTTGGTCCATCAACATCAGTATTGTCTAATTAAACTCTTAGCTCCTCTCTATGGTCTCAGGCTGAGGTCTTTCACATCCTTTACTGCCAGATCTTTTAAGTGGAGATGCCGGGGATTGAACCTGAGACCTTGTGCATGCAAAGCAGATGCTCTGCCACTGAGCCAAACCTCCTCATCCTGTTTCATCTGGGTACAGCTTACTGTACAGTTGTGTGAGGATCCACCTCAACACAACTGGAAGTCTTTGCACCGGAAAGGATCCCTTCTATACTGAGCATCCACAGTTCCTTGAGAAAGGCAGCACGATTACGCCCTCAGGACAAATCCTCCTGATTTGAACTGGCTTACAAAATGTAACTAGCTGCTCTCCTAAACTGAACCTCGGCCCCGGTCACATGAGAGGTTTCGGGCCGGGAGAGGGACGGATCGGGGGTGCAGCAAACGGGCGCGATCCCACAGCAACATCTGGGAAGCATGGCGCGCCCGTTCCCGATCTGGCCCTTCCACCCAAAACCCCGCATCAAAAATAAACCACCTTCCTAGGTGGTTCTTCGGGAAAGGGCGCATCAAGGCCGGCCGTGGGATCACCGGCGCGTCCTTCCACCGGCTCATCCCCGGCTCCTGGCCGAACTGCGCATGCCCAGACACGCGCAGTTCGGCAGCCTCCCCCTCCTGACTGTCGCTTCCTCCCCGGCATCTGATCGTGCTGGGGAGCAACCGCGCCGCGGCTCAGGGGATCCGTGGGATCCCGCCGCGGCGTCTCTATTTTGGTGCGGCTTTTAAAAGCCGCACTTTGCCTGGGTTTTTTTTCTGCCGTGTGGCAGGGACCCTCATAGAGTTTCCAGTGATGGGATACAGGTGGGCAGCAACTTAATAATGAGGAAACGAGCCCCTCTGAAGTTGGCAGGGCATGTTTATTTTGAAGCAGTGCAGATTGGAATTTATTTATTTGGACTTATATCCCACCCTCCCCGCAAGCAGGCTCAGGGCGGATTCCAACAATATAAATACAATATATAATACAATTAATGCAACTAAAACCAATTAAAACAACAGTATAAAATAGCACAAAATCCTAAAAGACCATTTAAATTCTGATCAGACGTTTTAGTGATTAAGATGGAATTAAGAATCCAGGCCACTGATTGGGGGGGGGCAGCCGGAGCTGCCCCCCCCCCAATCAGTGGCCTGGATTCTTAATTCCATCTTAATCACTAAAACATCTTATGGACAGTGATGGCTTCTGCCAGTTCTACCAAGGGTGTAGCCACACAGGGGCTACGGGGGACTCTGAGGTCTGTGTAAGTTGCTGTAACCACATATCAGATCTTCTCTCTGCCCCGTCTTTTGTTCCATCCCCACCTCCTCTTACTTCAAAACGGAAGGGTTTCTAAATTAATTTCAGAATTGGAACATGAAGGATTTTTCACAGATGTTCATTTATGGTGTGTGTGTGGGTGGGTGGGTGTTCAGGTTACTAATAAGAAGGCCCTATACACTTTAATATGGAGCTGCGGTGGCTCAAGTGGTTAAGACGCTGAACTGCAGGCTGTGGAAGGTCGGTAGTTCAGCAGTTCAAGACCCGGGTGCCGCATGATGGAGTGAGCTCCCATCTCTAGTTCCAGCTCCTGCCAACCTAACAGTTCGAAAGCAAGAAATTGCAAGTAGATAAATAGGTACCACTTCGGTGGGAAGGTAACAGCATTTCGTGCACCTTGGTGTTTAGTCATGCCGGCCACATGACCACGGAAACGTCTTCGGACAGCGCTGGCTCTTCGGCTTTGAAACGGAGATGAGCCCTAGAGTCGGATTCGACTGGCTTTCGAGCAAGGGAGACCTTTACCTTTACCTATATACTTTAATAAAACACAGTGCAATAGGGCATAGTTGCGAGAGTGTTGGTATAGGACCGTAGAGTCCCAAGTTCAGATCCCCACTCTGATTTGAAACTCACTGGGCTTAGTTTAAAATACCTCACAGAATTGTTGTGAGGATAAAAACTGGGGGGGGGAGTTTGCTGCCTAGTGTAGTTTAGAGGAAAGTCAGGATAAAGATAAATAATTCTGGGAAAGGAATCTTGATATAATTGTGCACATCATCACGCCAAAATTAATCAAAATAATCTTTTGAGGGATGTTCGCCATAGGGAGTTACAGAAGCAGCCCAGGTCAGCAAATGTGAAAATCTCACCCGATTCTTTGTGTATGTCTTTCTTCCAAACCTAACTTAGAGCAAAACTAGAGTTACAAAAGGGCTTTAAACAGTATATTGATTAAGAGGTTGTTCAAATATTTTTTGGTCCTTATTCATTTTGCTTTCCCTCTTGCCATAACTAAGAGGACAGGGTCGCTATCAAAAATTTAGATTCTGTTCCGGAAAGCACGGGCCTCAGCTTAACCAAAGAGGAAATGGAGAAGACTCTGAAGCACGTTACAGTGGATGGTGAGAATTTCGGGCTAGTATTCTTGGGGTTTTACAGCATGAAGGAAGGGAATTTAGACCCTGAACACAAGAAGAAAAGGAGATTGGATTTATACCCCGCCCTTCACTAACTGAAAGCATCCCAGAGTGATTTACAATCTCCTTTCCCTTCCCCTCCCCACAACAGACACCCTGTGAGGTTGGTGGGGCTGAGAGAGCTCTCTTGAGAACTGCCCTTGAGAGAACAGCTCTGAAAGAACTTGTGACTGACCTAAGGTCACACCAGCAGCTGCATGTGGAGGCGTGAGGAATCAAACCATGTTCTTTTAGATTAGAGTCTTAACCACCCCACCAAACTGGCTGCAGCAGGCTCTCTAGGAGCCAAGGAGGACTCTCTGACAGTCAGGACACCCTAGAAGGTACATTCCCAAAGTCCATCAAGGACTACTGGTGTGAGCTTGAGGGCTCTTTCTGTAGCAGGAACTCCTTTGCATATTAGGCTACACCCCCCTAATGTAGCCAATCCTCCAAGAGCTTACAGAGCTCTTCTTACAGGAGCTACTGTAAGCTCTTGGAGGATTGGCTACATTAGGGGTGTGTCGCCTAATATGCAAAGGAGTCCCTGCTACAAAAAGAGCCTTAAATCAAACTTCTTATTCAGTTCACTCTGTCTCTCTCAACCACGCCTTTACCTTAGCCCCAAGATACCCTGAAAAGTGACCCATGCAGTTAACCGTGCTTTAATGGTAATGAACCAGTTATTTAGGACTTGCATGGTAAACATATCCTCTGGAAATTTTTAAGGGTTTTAAATTAATGATTTCAGCTTTCAAACTCTGGAAAAGCTACTATAAGTAACTGTGCAATTTCCATTGACCAAGAATAGGAATACTTTAATCATTTTTTTCAGCTTGATTAAGATGTATTCATTAGAATTTTAGAAACCTACGGGGTAATTATTCCTTACCCTGCATTTTAATTTGTGTTCTATTACTGTATTCAGCTACCACTTAGAAGACATAGTTTTAAAGTGTTCTACAGTACTGATATTTTAATTTCACCCATTAAGAAGCTTTTTTATTAAAATTTTTTAAATAAATTTAATAAATTCATTTCTTGTTCCTTTTCTAAACATTCTAAATATAGGTGCTTCCACACTGAGGCTTTTCTCTGTTTCAGCTTGCAAACTGGAGGACCTCTAATCACAGTCCAGTTGTCTTTTTCCCATTCCATGTGTGTTCTTTTATCACATCATCTAGACAGGAAGTTCTGCCTTTTCACCCACATGCCATTTTCCTTCCATCAGCCCCTTGTGGCCACCATGCTGTCGAAAGGCTTTTAAAAAATCAGTAATTGCTGTAGCACAGTAATGCTGTACAGTGCAATAGCATTTCTTTAAAGCCCTCGGAAAACCCTCTAATGTTGTAGTGGAAGGGAAAACGGCAGCTGATGGTGGAAAGTGAGCAGAAAAACTCCATTGTGGAAGCTCCATTGCCAATGCAAATGCCTCTGAATTCACAGCTGCAGTGAATGCCAAATGGTGAATCCTCGCCACGTGGATGCATCCTGTGTTTACTGTAAATGATTCCACAATAGCATGAGGGTGGTCGCCAACTGGCCAGGAAGAAAATGTTCTGTCCCTTTAACAGAAGTTTAAAATACAGAAATGAGCAGTTGAAATTTTGTACGGCATGATGCTAAATAACATCACGGGAAATTTGCTGCTGATCAGACTGATAATAAAGGGAAGGCTAGAGGAACTGGTTCTAAAGATGACAACCCTAAATAGCAATCTTCCCCTGTCTTTTGTTTTAACTCCACATTTTTGCTTCCTCTCAGAGGACGGGAAAGTAAACCTGAATGCAACCATGAAGACTGCGAAGTGTACAAAACAGTCGTCCAGTGCTGAAGGTAGGTGGAAACGCAGGTGCAAAGAAGACTGTTAAGCTTGCCTGTTGTTCTTGTTCAGTCGCACAGTCAAGTCCGACTCTTCGCGACCCCATGGACCAGATCCCGCTGGGCCCTCCTGTCTTCCGCCGTCCTCTGAAGTTGGCTCAATTTCATGTTCGTTGCATCTATGACACTGTCTTACCATCTCATCCTTTGCCGTCCCCATCTTCTTTGACCTTCAATCTTTCCCAGCATCAGGGTCTTCTCCAGTGAGTGCCTGGAGGTGCCTGGAGAAAAATGTCCTGTTCCTTTAATAGCGACTTCATGCATGGAAATGGGCCGCTGAAGCTCTGCAAGTAGGAACCTGTCATCACCTGGTGAATTACCTCCTATTACACCTCAATTAAAGGGACCACACATTAGTTGCTGTAGATATTCCGGGTTGTGAGGCCGTGGTCTTGGCATTGTAGAACCTGACGTTTCGCCAGTAACTGTGACTGGTATCCTCAGAGGTATAACACAGAAAGATGGAGGACTGTCTGTGTCAAGGACCACACATTCTTCCCCAGGCAGTTGGCAACTCTACTGTGAGCACGAGAATTACTTTTCTTGCTGTTACGGGTAGGGATGGGCACAAACTGGCTCACGAACCTTGGGTTATGACGAATTTTGGGCTGTTTGTGGTTCGTGAACTGCAGCGTGGCCACAAACCTCCACGGACCTTTAAGGCAGTTTGTGGAGTTTCATGGGGAGAAAAAAGTAGGGGTTTAAACATCTGAGCTGCAGGGCAGCCTGCTCCAGTGGTTTAGCTGTTTTGGGCTATAAACAGCTGAGCCTGCTCTGTGCAGCTCAGCTGTTTAAAGGGGCTTTGTTGGGCAGCCAGCCCGGTGGGGGGTCACTGCCCAAGAAAGGCCCTTTAAACAGCTGAGCTGCATGGAGCAGCCTCAACTCTTTAGAGCCTGCTCCTGTGGTTTAGCTGTTTAAAGGGGATTTCTTGGGCAGCCAGCCCCTGGGGCTCACTGCCCAAGAAAGCCCCTTTAAACAGCTGAGTTGTGCAGAGCAAAGTCTCTTCATTCCAGGAGGAGACAACAGCCACGAGCCACGCCCATCACTTCCCATCACTTTCTTCCAAGCACTGCCTTTTGCTAATGGTGGCGCTCCAAGCCACTCCTTGGCTGGTGGACCAGCCCTGCAGTGCAGCCATAACTGTGGGATCAATGCGTTTTCCTCTTGAGTAGTTGTCATCTGTCCTCATTTTATGCCAGATGTTCTCTGTCCAGTGGCAGCCACTTCTTGAAAGTTATGGACATGACATTTTCTGCTAATTAATTCTCTCCAGATTTAAAATATCTGGTTTCCCCACCTAGGAGCCCCAAGAACTGTGGTTGCTGTGGAACAAGTAAATTCACTTTTGTCCAACATCGGGATCGATTTAACCAAAGAGGAACTGGAAACAACATTAAAGCACTTGAGTGTGAACGGTGAGCAGGAGATGGGTTTCTGATATTTTTATATTCTTCTCCCACCCCACAAGACATAGGCTTGGTGCTAATGTAACTACACCCCATGCTTTCTCATTATATGAAAGATCTGTGGAGGTCCTTAGGATCAAGAAACTGGTCTCTTTATGCAGTTTATTGTTCAGGTTTCAAACAATGGTTCTGAAACATGGCAAGCTGCTTGGAGCTTCGAAGTCTTAGATGAGGGAGGTGGGAGGTAACCCAGCTGCTGGTCATGCCTTTAGGCCTGGTAGCTTCAAGAACATGAGAATCTAGGAGGGGACATTCCCTATTGTTCATCTTGTTAGTGCCCAAGGTAAGCGCATGGGTGGGAGAAAGGTGTTTGTTCTAGCCAGGGGTCATTTTGTAGAAAAAGAGGTGCATGAGCTCATTAGCATAACTTATTTGCATATGTCACACCCCCTGACATCACCGGGAGTGTGTCAGAAGGCAACACCCACCGCTCAGGCTCCACTGGACTGTTTTGGATTGCTAGCTATTGGCGGGGGGGGAACGTGCAGATCTGTCCTCATAGAGGAGGGAGAGCTT
The DNA here is from genome assembly GCF_001447785.1 of Gekko japonicus. Classification (NCBI taxonomy): domain Eukaryota; kingdom Metazoa; phylum Chordata; class Lepidosauria; order Squamata; family Gekkonidae; genus Gekko; species Gekko japonicus. The sequence goes on from NW_015162060.1 coordinate 127,182, forward strand.
GTACCTGAATAAAACTTGGTCTTAAAGGTGCCACTGGACTGTTTTGGACCAGGGGGCCGGGGGGGGGGGGCTCTGCAACTTACCTGGCTGCTTCTTGCTCTGACTGAAGGCTGCTGGGAGCAGGGGGTGGGGCTTGTTGCATGTGCCCATCCTCTGGGCTCTTTACTGCAGGAGCTCCGCTCCTGTGCGCTCCTGCAGGAAATGACCCCTGGTTCTAGCATGGAGGCTAACTTTACAGCATCTTGGCTGTGTAGAGTATTTTCCTTGTCCCCAAAACAGAGAACTACATTTAAATCTACCATTCCAAACTACATTACATACATGACAGAATCCTTTTCCTGGGATACAACGGAAAAGGATTCTGTCAGTTAACTCCATGTTTTAGTGAAGCAAAATATTATTCCTACTCTTAACAATTAAGAATATAATTGAATATGTATGCTAGAAAGGAGATAGATGGGGTCTGATGGGATTCTCACAATTTAGGGCACATCCGTCTCCAGTTCTGACATATTTATCCAGGGCTCTTTTTGTAGAAAAAGCCCAGCAGGAACTCATTAGCATAATAGGCCACACCCAACAGCAAAACTCATTAGCATATAAGGCCACACCCTGACAGCACCGCTCATTAGCACATTAGGCCACACCCCCATGTTACCAGAAGTGTGGTCATCCAGCCACACCCACCTTTCCCTTCTTATTCTGTTTACTTTGTTTGTTGTGAAAACCCAGGGCTTTTTTGGTAGCAGGAACTCCTTTGCATGTTAGGCCACACACCCCTAATGTAGCCAATCCTAACGAGTTTCTGCTATTGGGTGTGGCCTATTATGCTAATGAGTTCCTGCTGGGCGTGACCAACTCAGGAGCCAGCCGGAACTCCGTTCCTGTGTGTTCCTGCCCAAAAATAGCCCTGTTTATTACCTATGTTGTTCCCCCCCCCCAATTGTACCCAAACAGATGATAAGCAGAAACCCAGTCGGTACTCTTTTGATCTGTTAAAAATATCTTCACTATTTTGCATGTTAATTTAACAAGACATCCCTATATATGTAACTATGATATGTAATTCCATTTCATCGTCTGACAAAGTGTGTGTACACATGAAAGCTCACACCTTGAATAAAGCTTAGTTGGTCTTAAAGGTGCCACGGGACTCAAACCCTGTTCTGTTGCTTCAGACCAACACAGTTGCCCACCTTGATCTATCTTTTAGGTTATGACTTTGAAGTAAGAAGAAGGTTGCTACTAGGTATGGGCATGAACCTCGCCACAAACCTAATTTCATCATGAACATGGCTGGTTCATGGTTTGTGAGGCCTTGGTTTATGCCATTGGATCACCCACAAACTGCCATGTTTTTCATGGCGTTTCATTAGGTTCGTGGCGGCAGTTCATGAGCCAGACACATTGGTGCCGGCCAGTTAATTATCAAAGCAACAGGGGGGTGGACTTGGCATCACCAGCTGCCCTTGCTGTACCTGCCTATGAACTTGGTTTTCCAACTTGCCACCCCTTTCTCTGCTAGACCCCCCCCTTTGCACTTTGGACCCTAAGATCCTCGACTTCTGTGCCTCTGGGCACCTGCCCATCGGGCTTAGCATCACCAGCTGCCCTTGCTGTACCCACACATCAACTTGGTTTTCCAGTTGCCACCCCCACCCCTGTTTGACCTCCCCTCCATTTAGAGGGGCATCCTGAGGAAGTCCACTGCAAGTCTGATGCCTCTAGCTTGCAAGGGGTCTGTTCAAATTGACACACTCCTGAACCTGTGGCTTCTGTGATTTCTTCAGAGAGCACTTTTCTGCGGGCACCTACTTTGGGGGGGCGCTACTCATCCACCCCCCAAAGCTAATCTGCACACAACTTGGAGACCAGGTAGAGGGGCTTCCCAAGGAGGTCCTCTGTGAGTTTGCTGCCTCTAGCTTGCGGGGGGGGGGGACGCTGTTCAACACATTCCTGATCCTGTGGCTGTGGTTTCCTCAGAAAGTTCTTTCCTTGGGGCACCTGCTTTGGGGTGCTGTAACTCACCCCCCCTAAATCTAACCCTCCTCAAACTTGGAGGGCAGGTAGAGGAGAGTCAGCTGCAGACTTGCTGCAAGTTTGACATCTCTAGCCTCTCTACAGTGTCACAAACCTCACAAAATGAACCAGTTCGGTAAACGGGAAGGTTCATGGTTCGTGAGACACCACAAAACCTCAATTTTCCTGGTTTGTGCCCATCCCTAATTGCTACTACTCTGAACTACATTGCTCAGAAATTGAGTGCATAGCAACTGTTTTGTATTCTGCCCTGGCTCAGATACTTCAACTATGCTTTTACTAAACGAAAGCATCTGTAATACCATAATTTAGTACATTTTCAGTACTAAGTCACCCTTATGAATAAGGCAGAAACAAGACTCCTGTAAACGAACGTCCAGGAAAACTTTAAATATGTTCCCCTGCAGACTCTTCCGTGTTGTCTGTGTTAGTGCCAAATTTGTGACCATTTGTTTGTCCTATGCATATGGTATGTATATTTGCAGATCTTAAAGTGACTATCCTAAAAGTGAATTTCAAAAACAGGACATGGCAGGAGATTGCTGAGATACCACTATAACCATTGGCCAACTTCCACCTTTTCCTAGGTTTGGCCCATCCCAGGGGCGCTGTTAGGGGGGGTGCCTGGGCTCCCCATTTTTCTGGGGAGCCCCTCCCTAAATCTCCCATGGCCCCGCCTCCATAGATAGTGGCAATGGAGGCCCCTCCCTGTGATGTCATTGGCTCCCAGTTCTTTTAAGGACCTAGCAGAGCAACGCCTTTGGCCCAGCCCCAGCCACCCCCACCCCTGGAAATTGGAAAGTCTACGCCCTTAGCTGCAAGGTGTTCAAGTTAATTGGCAAGCCTCTCTGATTAGTTAGATCACCTGCTTAGCTACAGGTCTGATGGTCAAGTTACATCATTTGCTATACATTTGATTGGTTAATTAGAATCAGGCCAACACAGGTCTTTGGGCATAAAGGTTTTTCATTTCAGTTTTGCCCTTTGCTTGGATTACATCTCACTTTAGGCTACCTCTTGTTTTGTGTGGGTCCTAAGGACTGGGAACCTTGTCTTGGAGTTTGGAATCTTGTAGGACTCAGTCTGCTTTTGGGTGATCTCTGGATCTTGAACCATTGCGTGTCAATGCTTGCTCCACCCCATCACGTGTCAGCTGGGTGGGAAGGAGCCCGACCATGAGGGGAGGGAGCTTGAGCGCTCTGAACTTTCTAGAGATCTTTTAAAAAGAGATCTCTGTGGTGGGTCTGCACAAGCAGAGTCCCATGCTTGCCTACACAGGAGACCACTCGATGAACAACAGCTACAGGTAAGTGCAACTGGCAACTCTGTGGCCGAGCAGTCTCTATGCCTTTGCAACACTGCCAACAGGAAGTACTGCCTATGTGAAAGAACTCCAGTGTCTGCTTGCAAGTTCTACATTTCTCTTTCTGTCTCTTGCATTGCTGTTTTGTCTTTGCAGAAAAAGGGAAGGTGAACGTGAACGAACTGATGAATTATGTGCTTGTAACCCACACAAAACCCCAAAGTGAAAGTAAGTGGGTTGCATCAGCCGAGTAAGAAGGTGGACCTAAAAGCTATTACAGGCCTCAGACAATGATAAAGGAATTGATACGAAAGGAAATGTGATCATGAAGGCCTACAGTGCCAGGATGTTTGTGTGTCACAGTTCCGCAAGAACACAGGTGACGTTTAGAATGTCGTGTTTAGTACAGAACTCACCTTCCCCACAAACTTGGCTTGCACTGGAAAAAAAATCGAGTTTATGCTTGTGATGATGCATGAGCAATGCCTGAGGGAACTGCAGGCGCTGAAAAGGTGTCCGAATAAAATTTTCAGGGGTCGAAGGCTGGGATTTTTTATAACACTCTATGACCCCCCCCCATACTTTGCAGAATAGACTACTTTGCATAACACTCTATGACCAGAATATAGGGTTGCCAAATCTCCAGTGACGCAGCTTCGGGGGGCGGGGTTCCTCCCGGGGCCCGATTCCATCGCATGGGAAATCAGGCCTCCAAAGCGGGGGATTCCCCGGCCCCATTTGGAAACCCTACCAGAATAAGTTGTGTGGAACAATAACATTTCAAAATAAATTATGCAAGAAAGGAGAGAAAATGTGTAGAACTGTACAATTTCCAAGATTTATGCAGGTTGCATAATCCCACTTTCCTTGGAGGAGAATTTTTGTTGCCAGAGCACAGCATTTTACTTTTCAGTTTGGGGCAGAGAGAGAGAGGGGGGGGGGTATTCACACATCCTGAGCAACCTTATCACCTTTGTTAACTGATTATGGTTAATCGAAGCCCCACAAATATTTTTACATTTTTATTTTCTCTTTTAGAGGATCGGGTTCACATGGATAACCTAGATGCTTTTCTGATCAGCAAGGGTATCTCCTTAACAGGCGATGAGATACAAGAAGCACTAAGATGCACAGTGATAGACGGTGAGTCTTTTTCAGGACTTTCCACTTTTCAGACTAAAACAGAGTCTGGGTAGGAGGCACACGTCCTTCTCAAGCCTTCACTGAGTAGTAGTGCTACCAGCCTCAAGAACGGCCCTTGAGAGAATAGCTCTGAGAGAACTTGTGACTGACCCAAGGTCACACCAGTAGCTGCATGTGGAGGAGTGGGGAATCAAACCCGGTTCTCCCAGATTAGAGTCCGCACACTCAACCACTCAACCACTACACCAAACTGGATGGATAGATAGATAGGTAGATCCTTTCCACATTTTCCTTTTAATCCATGTTCACCACGGTGTCCTCCAAGCAATTCTGAACTAAAAACAAAATCCAACCTTCTTTTTATTCCAGGTATCCCCCCCCCTTCTGCATTATATTACCTCCCTTCAGTGGTCAGCCCGGTTTCAGCCTGCTGTTGCCCCTGGGTTTTTTTATGCTGTTTTGCTGCAGACTTAAATCACTTCAACTCAAACTCTGAGAAAATCCGGAGTGGCAGGCCAATGCAGAAAGGGTGTTAGATTGATTGATAGATAGATAGACTGATAGATCAACAGACAGATCAACAGACAGATCAACAGAGAGAGAGAGAGAGAGAGAGAATGAGAATTACTGGTGTCAATTGTAAGCCACCTTGAGGTGCAAAGCAAATGGCAGAACATAAATGTTTTCTTAAACGAAGCTGTCTTCTTCCATTGGCATTTCCTGGTACCTGATGTTCAAAGGTATACTGAATAGAGGTAGGAGTGCCAAGCAATCCCCAGTGTTGCCCACCAGCCCCTCAATAGCTGGTATGGGGGAAAAGTTTGAGTTCAGTGGCAAAACTTTGGCCCCGGTCTTCTTGGAGTGCCAGGCAATCACAAGTTCTCTGCCCTTGTTTTTCCCTCCTCTTCTCCTCTCTCTTTGTTTATAAGAGCGTCCCCCTCTGTTGAACAAATCTCCTTTCCTCTTCAACAACTGTTTCACCAACAGCCTTTCCAAAGCTACCTTTCCTAGCTTTATCTTGCCTGAACAAGGGTTGCCAACTGACCCAGGGCAGGAGAACTCCTCCTGGTCTCCTCTAACAGAAGACTGGTCTGGAGCAGGTGAAACTTTTCACTGCAGGGAGGTAAAACATGATCACCTGGCCATCAAGCTGTTTTCAAAGGCAAAGTCTGGCAAGCATCCCTAGTCACTTTGAACGACCATTCCCTAGCAAGGCTTCAAGGCCGCAGTGGCTCAGAGGTTAAGATGCTGAGCTGACCGGAAGGTCTGTAGTTCGGCAGTTCAAGACCCGAGTGCCGCGTGATGGAGTGAGCTCCCGTCTTTGGCCCCAGCTCCTGCCAGCCTAGCAGTTCGAAAGCAAGAAATTGCAAGTAAATAGGTACCACTGTGGTGGGAAGGTAACAGCACTCCGTGCACCTTGGCATTTAGTCATGCCGGCCACATGACCACAGAGAAGTCTTTGGACAGCACTGGCTCTTCGACTTGGAAATGGAGATGAGCACCGCCCCCTAGAGTTGGATTTGACTAGCTTTCGAGCAAGGGAAACCTTTACCTTTACTTGGCAAAGCTTTAGGACCTAAACAGTCCCCATGGCCATTCTGCTTCACCTGTCCAGTGATGTGCCTCTTCAGGACCACTTAGTCAAATGTTTAATACGGTCAGAGACCCATCAGATAACTACCAAAGCCATTAAAACAAACAGAATATGCAGTTCAGCCAAACACCCCTTTTAAAATCTTAAGCATAAAACTGAATTAGGCATTTCCATCAACAAATTGTTGACGATATCTTATGGCCTTCACAGCGAATGTTGCCACCCTTAAAGTAATTTCTTGGTTCCTGTCAGCTAAAAGCTTGTCTAAATAAAATCTACTATTTCTCCCCGGGAGTTGAACGCAAACTGGTGCTAAATAGACAGGACGAAAATTCTGATAAAGTTTACATTCGAAAAGGACATGTTCCTTCAACTCCATCCTTCCATCCCCGTAGATGCACAAACATTCTTCATAGGGACGCCTTTTACATTTACCCTCCGTAACCACTGAAGAGAGCCTATTTGCTCTCATCAGAGTAAAAGCTCTTCTATACTCAGCTTTATCTAGATTCTGTAGGTATGGCATCAATGATATTTGGTTCAGAGTCTCTGTACCTGGAAGATAGTAGTTAATCTGGGACATATCACGCTGTCTTTCAATATCCAGGATTCTTTGTTTAAGAAAGGGTTAATCAGGACCACTTTTCCATCTTGTCTTTCAGAGGATGGCACCGTTGACCTGACTGAGTTCATGAAAGGGGTGAAGACTGTGCAGCAAGCAGCAGATGCAGAAGGTGAGCTTCTGGGCAGACGGTGAAGGGTAACAAGGGTAGCAGTTCACCTACTTGGCCTTTGAATTTGTTGACCTAAGCACTAAGGATCCTAGGGCTCAAACGGATGCAACTGTGGGCTCCAGCGGCTTCAGTCTGCCTCAGAACTGTGTGAGGAAGAAAGAGGATGTACCAGGGGAGCCAGTTTCAAATAGCAAAAGGGAACAGAGGTTGAAGGATCAATACTCTCTCTTCCGCACATGGTTCCAAGGCAAATTGAGGCAGCACAATCTTGCCATCTGCATCTTATGCATGAACAAAGACAAGTGTGGGACTGTGCCCCCAAAGGCCCCACTGTAGCTATGGGCCTGCCAACCTTTTTGAGCCTGTGGAGACCTTTGGAATTCTGACACAGGGAAGTGGGCACAATTACAAAATGGCTGCTGCAGGAAGTGAAGCCAACCACAAAACGTAGGGTTGCCAAATGGGGCCGGGGGGCGGGGAATCCCCCGCTTTGGAGGCCCGATTTCCACCCCGTCGGGCCCCAGGGGGAACTCCGCCCCCAAAGCTGTGTCTGTTTGTTACGTTAGGCAGGGTTCTGCCAGTGATTGTTCCACCTCTGTTATATTTGACCTGTAAATTTGCCATATTTCACTAAAAAAAACAACAACGTAGACTGTAAGAGGCCCCCCCCCCCCCCGTCCTGGTATGTTTTCTAAGGCTCAGTGCAGGGCGACAGTCCGAGGCCAAGTCTACCAATATAGTAGAAAGGTGCAGGTAGACCTGTTCTCTGTAAGCCTTATCCCTATAGAGGACAATATTTTCTGTAATGAAATTTGACGTGATTCTGTTTTCTCTTATAATGTTTAAATATAGTTAAAAATAATTCATTCTGAGATTTTTACAAGGTTATGGAAATAATATTCTAAGGAACTAATTTATGTGATAGCCAAATGTAGATTTACTCACAACTTTAATGCTACTATCCTTTTTTCGCTCACAAGGTAGAATTTTTGCTCACAACACTGTGGAGCTTAGAGAGAACTTTGGTTATGACACAGTTCATCTTTGGGGCTTCTGTGCAATTCTGCAGGCCTGCCACTGGGAGGAGCTAGCCAGCTCTTTAAAGACATTTCTAGGCCCCATTCACACGGCAAATTTGCCGCGGGAGAGCCACGTGTGCCGGGCGGATTATCTGTGTGCGATCACACCGCCACATCTGGCAAGTGTAGCACACCCATGGCTTCCCGCTGAAAACCTGCAGTTAAAACGTACCTGCTAACAAGTACTAGCAACCTGTTTGCCACGGGCTGCTGACGGACTTGGTTGGTGTGATTGGGCCAGCGCATGGCTCTTCCCTCCAGCCATTGTCTTTGCCGCGGGCGTCGACTGCCAAAACCCGCTGCACCGCTGTTGCGTCTGATCGCTTAATCACGGATCAAACTGCGACGGCACAAATAGCCACGCCTCCCCCCCACCTTATCCGGCCCGTGTGACCGGAACCCTAGTATCCCAAGAGTGCTCCCCCTCCCTGCATCACTATGAACTTCCCGCTCAGAAGGTCTTGTGGTGTTTGAACTGTCTGAACCCCTGGCGACGTGTGAATTGTCATTCTGTGTAGCATCAGTCTAATTCTTCCTGATTGCTCTAAGGGAAAATGGTTGTGGCTGATGACTTGAGTCTCACTCTGGCCAAGATGGGCATCCACCTGACAAAAGAGGAGATGGAGGAGGTTTTGAAACACGTCACTCTGGATGGTGAGTAGCGAAGCACAGGTCTTTGTGATGTAATCTGGGTGGTGTTGGAATGCGCAGTTCCCCCAACATCCTCAAAATATGTTTCAGGAATGAAATCAACATTTCAGTGTCTGTCCCGGCACTACAATTACTGTGCAGTTGATGAATGCGGGACTTTGTATGGTGAGGAATAAAGTGAGAAATAGGTGTTTGGGAGCTAAGTCGGCCCGTCCTCACTGATACACATTCAAGTGCCCAGAAAGTGGATCAAGATCCAAGGTCCCTGCCACACGGGACGGCTGAAATGCGGCTAATCAGAGCCGCACCAAACTTGAGATGCTGCGGCGGGATCCCATGGATCCCCTCAGCCGCGGCGCATCGCTCCCTGGCATGATCAGATGCCGGGGAGGAAGAGACGAGGGGGAGGGGGAGGCTGCCGAACTGCGCATGCTCGAGCATGCGCAGTATGGCAGGGGGCCGGGGATGCGCCGGCGAAAAGATGCGCTGGCGATCCCACGGCCGCATTTGCTGCGTCCCATTCAATTGAACCACCCAGGTAGGTGGTTCTTCTTTGATGCGCGTTTCGGGCGGTTGGGACGGATCGGGGACGGCCACGGCACGATTGCCAGATGTTCCTGTGTGATCGTGCCCGTTTGATGCGGCCCCGATCCGTCCCTCTCCTGGCCCAAAATGCCTCATGTGAACAGGGCCCAAATTGAGAGGCAGGGATATCCAACGCAGCCCCTGGAAATATGTAGTTTGTTCAAAACCAGGGCCAGGTTGGAAGAAGAAGAGGAAGAGGAGGTTTTTATACCTCACTATTCTCTACCTTAAGGAGTCTCACATTGGCTTACATTCACATTCCCTTCCCCTACCCGCAACAGGCACCTTGCAAGGTAGGTGGGCCTGAGAGAGTTCTGAGAGACCTGTCTCTGGCCCAGGGTCACCCAGCAGGCTACATGTGGAGGAGCAGTGGGGAATCAAACCTGGTTCTCCAGAAAAGAGTCTGCCGCTTTTAATCACTACAGCACGCTGGCTTTCCTGGTCAAAACCAGGCTTAGTGAAAGTGTGGTGTTTTCCTGTCAAGGAGGTGAATAGTTGACGTCTATGTTTGGGAGTGGGCGAATGGCAAGGAACTGAGGCTGCTGCCCCCTTCCCACACCTTCCTCCATGCATCTCTTCCTCCTGATCAGCCTCTTTTGTTTTGTGTTGTTTTGTTTGCAGCCGAAGGGAAAGTGAACCTGAAGAACGTGCTCGAGATTGTCACAGCTGTACGGCGACCGTCCATGTTTGAAAGTGAGTGGAACGGCAGGACTTGGGGGAGAGGCTTTCACCGTTGTAAATGGATGGTCAAGGGTGCCATATTGGCCCAAAGAAAAATCCAGAAACACAAACCACAGAGTACCTTTAATTAGGACCACCTAAATCATTATGAAAACAAACCCAGCTTTTGAGTTCTCCAGAACCCTTTCTCAGAATGGATGTTAAACAAAATAAAGTGAGAGAGGGGGAAACATTCCAGGCTTTGGGTCTGCATGGTGCATAGAATGCCTTGCAGACCTAATAGTAGGTATCAGGTGAAGCAGGGATGAAGTTGCACCGTCAGCCTTCTGAAAAGGAAACTGAGAGACAGCCACACCCTCTGGCTGACTTACGCATCCCTTTCCCCCCTGGTGAATGTGGGATCCATACCCACCTTCTCATTGATGTCTTTTCCCCCTGCAGAAGACAGGATCCGTGTTCAAGATCTGGAAGGAATCCTGGCCAGTGCGGGCATCCATCTCACAGCTGAAGAGCTGCAGGAAGCATTAAAATATGCCCCTATGGATGGTTAGTATTGGAGGGGACGGTGGGGGGGGGAGGTATAGAGGAACACTTTTCTCCATCTGTCTTTCATAGTAAAGGGCAATGTAGAAACCCAGAAACAAAGTACAAATGGCAGAATTTATGAAGGCGGTGAGAGCAGTGTAGTGGTTAAGTACGCGGACTCTAATCTGGGAGAAGCGGGTTTGATTCCCCACTCCTCCACTTGCAGCTGCTGGATGACCTTGGGCAAGCCGTAGTTCTGATAAGAGCTGTTCTTGAAAAAGAGCAGTTTCTGTCAGAGCTCTCTCAGCCCCACCTACCTCACAGAGTGTCTGTTGTGGGGAGGGTAAGGGAAAGGAGTTTGTAAGCCGCTCTGAGACTCCTTTGGGTAGTGAAGGGCGGGGTAGAAATCCAATCTCCTTTTCTCTTTCTCTCCTATCCCTAGGCTGGTGAGTTAATGAGCCAGCTAGAATGCCCTGTGAGAGGGGGTGGGTCATGACAGACGTATGTGCAGCGTTACTTGGCTTTCATGCTACACAACCTGTGGACTCAGACACATATCTCTGTATTCTGCAAATTAGCATGTTACATGCCTAAGGCCCCGGCCTCACGAGCCGGATATCACGGGGGGGGGAGGCATGGCTAATTGCCCCGGTGCAGTTTGATCCGCGATTACGCGATCAGACGCGCCGGCGGCACACCACGGGTCCTTCCCTCTGCGCCAGTGGGTAAATGAGGGTGGTGATCACACGACGATCCTGCAAGGAAGCGGCGTGGCACGGTCACAACAGCAATCGCTAGGCACCGCTTCCGTGGCAAACGGGAGATTTTTTCCCCACTGAAGTCCGCGCATGCGCATGAACAAGCAATCAGAGTAATGGAACTTTCACTTCCCTCTTTGTGCACATGCGCCGTTGGGTGCTTGTGCGCATCCTGTGGAGACTTGAAGAAAAAAAACCTTTTCGCGATGGGACATGGGCGGGCGCCAGATGCCACGGGATTCCACCAGAAACGCAATCAGGCACCCACCCTTGCCCCGCGGTTTCCGGAAACTAGTACCTCGGAGGTACTAGTTTTTTATCCCACATCTTCGGCAGGAAGCCTCGGGTTCGCCACGGGAGCTCTACGCTTCCCAGATGTTGCGGTGTGATCGTACCCAGAAAATCCGCCTATCTTCTGTCTCTGTAGCGTGGCTAATGTTCCGTGTGACCGCAGCCTAATAATGGGGGGAGGGGATTGTCCTATGTTCCCCCTTCTGAATGAGGTCTTTTATTTTCCTTGCAGCAGAAGGAAAAGTGAACTTGGGGAAATTAATGAAGGGGGCCAAAGCAGTCCAGCCACATCTCAGGACCGGTGAGTTAATGAGTCGGCTAGAATGTCCTGTGAGAGAAGGGATGGGTCATGACAGGCAGATGTGCAGCTTTGCTTGGCTTTCATGCTACATGTGCCTTGGGTTCAAGGTCAATTCTGGCAAATTAGTGTACAAAAGTTGCCAGCCTTCTTACCTTCACTTGCTTTCCCTGATTGTGTGTGACCAAAGGGGGGGACGGACCATTTTTTGTAAAGATCGAGACCCAATTACCCCACGGTATTTGCCTGCCAGAACTGTCAACTCCCCCCCCCCGCCAAAGCACATAGCCTCTACATAACAAGGACACAGAATAACAGACATTTGAGAAGCTGGGACATTTGCCTCCACTAAGGTGACAAACCCTGGGTATACCAAGGGGAGGGGAGCCTCAACCCCCCCCCCCCCGCCAAAGCACATAGCCTCTACATAACAAGGACACAGAATAACAGACATTTGAGAAGCTGGGACATTTGCCTCCACTAAGGTGACAAACCCTGGGTATACCAAGGGGAGGGGAGCCTCCTTCACAGAGAGCCTGAGATTCTTACTTATAAGGAGGGACTAGGCCAGGAGGTATTCTGTGTAGCGTCAGACTAATTCTTCCTGATTGCTCTAAGGGAAAATGGTTGCAGCTGATGACTTGGGTCCCGCTCTGGCCAAGATGGGCATCCACCTGACAAAAGAGGAGATGGAGGAGGTTTTGAAGCACGTCACTCCGGATGGTGAGTAGTGAAGAACTAGTTCTTCTGATGTCATTCAGATGGTGTTGGAACTAATCAGTTTCCAAACAGGAGTCAGGGATGAAATCGACCCTTAAGTGTCTGTTCTGGCACTAATTTTAATATGTCGTTGATGAATGTGGACCTTTGTATGGTGAAAAATAAAGTGAAAACTAAGTGTTCCGAAGTTAAATTGGCACATTCTCACACATTTAAGTGCCCAGAAAGTGCCCAGAGTCACCCAGCGGGATTCACATTGAGAGGAAGGGTGTATGGTGTGGGTAATTCCATCTTTGTGACACAGTGGGTGCGTTCAGATGGGGCACTTACAACAGTATAGGTGCCGGTTGAAGTGCCCAGAGTCACCCAGCGGGATTCACATTGAGAGGAAGGGTGTATGGTGTGGGTAATTCCATCTTTGTGACACAGTGGGTGCGTTCAGATGGGGCACTTACAACGGTATAGGTGCCGGTTGGAATAGATGTACTTACCGGCGTTCACACGGCAAACATCTGCCTTCCTTCCCTAACCGTTGTAAAGAGCTTTAAACCGTTGTATTCTGCCACTAGGTCCCCAAGTGGTGGTATCCTGAGTGCAACGGTTGTAATTGCTTTACCCCCCCCCCGTCTGATCGCTCTACACCGTTGTCGAGCCACTTCCGTTCAAAAGCCTGAGGCTTCCGATTTTCGCCCGCCATTTTTTTTTAGGTTGGCGATATGCGCTTGGGCGAACCTTCGCCCCGGCGTTTGTTTAAAAAAAGAAAGAAAAGGTCCTTAGTTTAATGTTTTAGAGGAGTCCGGGACCTCAGGGAGGCAAGTTTGCTCTTTAAACTTTAAAGGTAAGTCCTCTCTTCAGGGCATGCTTTTCTGGACGGGGTGTTTTGCGCATGCGCGAATATCGCCATTTTGTGGATGGCTGCCTATGCGCATGCACAAACTGAGTTAAAAACAACAACAAACCGCCGACGCCCTCTGTGTGTGAACGGGCATACAGCTATGGGCTCCGCAGACAGGAGGTAAGTGTGATCGCGTTTCAGACGGCATAAACTGCAACGGTTCCAACCGGTACAGTCTATGCTGGCTGAAACGCCCCGTCTGAACGCACCCAGTGATGCTTAGTTGCCCTGAGTCTTCTGAGAGCATGGTGTTAGCCACTCTCAGGGAAAGCTTCTCTCTCTCATGCTTGTTAGCAGTGCTTATCTTCAAAGCCTGGGTTATTTCTTCAACCCACTAGATGCCAGATGGCCTGGCTCATCCAAGTGTTTGGGATAGTTTAGACTTCTAAATGACTTCTGTTCTGACATCACTGAGAAGGTGGCCAAGTTTCTCTGCTCTGCTTTAAAGTTGCGCCAAAGGATCCCAGAGACATAGTATTTTTATAAGTGTGTTTTTAATCCACTCTTAAATTGTATAATCTGCATCGACAATTTATGCCAATAAATGTGAATTTGAACTTGACTTGTAGTCAGCATTTAGGGTATAATATGTGTAATTTTAGTCCTGCCTGGGTCTCAAGTTTCATTGTGCAGGCTCGAGGCCAACTGATAGAAGGTTAGCCTGCAACTTCTGTAACATTGATACGTTACTAAAGATCTCCTTGGAACTAAAACTGGATCTCTCATATCATTTCTTTGGGAATTTCTAAGAATCCATGGGGGTCCCGACCAGGGTCCATAACTAACAAATACCCACAACAGCCCTTGGGAATGTGTACTTTGTTCCAAGATAGGGCCTGCTTAGAAGAAGACAAAGATGAGGTTTTTGTATCCCACTTTTCTGGACCTTAAGGAGTCCCAAAGGGTCCTACAAGCATATTTCCTCCTTCTCCCCACAACAGGCAGCTTGTGAGGTAGGTGGGCCTGAGAGAGTTCTGAGAGAACTGTGACTGGCCCAGAGTCACCCAGCGGGAATCAAACCTGGTTATCCAGACGAGAGTACCCCACTGTTAACTACTGCACCATGCTGGCTCTCCCGGTCGAAGCCAGGCTTTGTGGAAGTGTGGTGTTTTCCTGTCAAGGGGAGACATTTCTGTTTTGGAGGCCCAAAAGAGTGGCAGCTGCGTCATTTCTACAGCCAAACACATCCCTCAAATTAAAACTGCCCCTTCTAGAGTCTTGAGGCCAAGCACAGGAGGTGAATATCTTACCTGTGGGTTTGGGGGTGGAGAAATGACAAGGAATTGAGGCTGCTGCCTCCTTCCTCTATGGACCTCAAATACCTGATCTGCCTCTTTTGTGTTCTTTTGTTTGTAGCTGAAGGGAAGGTGAACCTGAAGAATGTGCTCGAGAGTGTCATGGCTACGCGGCAACCGGCCATGTTTGAAAGTGAGTGGAACTGTGGGACTCGGCAGGGAGGCCTTTGCCATTGTTCATGGATGCCATGTTGGTCCAAAGAAAAATCCAGAAACACAAACCACAGAGTACCTTTAATTAGGGCCACCTAAAACATTGTGAAAACAAAAACTTGGTTTTTGAGTTCTCCAGAACACTTTCTCAGAATGGATGTTAAACAAAATAAAGTTGGTGAGGGGAAAAGCGTCCCAGGCCTTTGGTCTGTGGGGTGCACAGAATGCCTTGCAGACCTAATAGGCATTGGGTGAAGCAGGGGTGAGGTTGCACCTTCAGCCTTCTGAAAAGAAAACTAAGATTCAGCCACACCTTTCGACTGACTTTCAGGGCTCTTTTTGTACTCATCCCTTTCCCTCGCTGGTACATGTGAGATCCATACCCACCTTCTCATTGATGTCTTTTCCCCCTGCAGAAGACAGGATCCGTGTTCAAGATCTGGAAGGAATCCTGGCCAGTGCGGGCATCCATCTCACTGCCAAAGAGCTGCAGGAAGCATTAAAATATGCCCCTGTGGATGGTTAGTATTGGAGGGGAGGTTGTGGAGATACAGAGGAATACTTTTCTCCATCCGTCTTTCATAGTAAAGGGCAATGTAGAAACCCAGAAAGTATTACTTGAAAAGAAGTACAAGTATACGAAGAATACAATATGTGTGCACAATGTATAATATACAATGGGGAGCATGTCTGGTGCCTAGTTCTTGAAAGAGGGATAACACCGCCTGTTGATTAGTGCCTTCAGTGTACTTTTACATATTTGCTCCCCAAATTTTAAATAAATTGTTTTCAGGTATTTTCCCCAACCTCCCTCAGAAGTGCTTGAGTTGGGGGTGGGGTGGACTGGAGGAAATGAAATCAGCCTGCTCTTCAGTTCTTCCCAGAAATGTGGCCTCAGTTTCTGCCTACTGGCTTCTGTCTCGTGTTGGTGTCTCCTGGGATTGTCCTCACCCCACCATCCTGAATGAGGGCTCCTCTCTTCTTTTCAGCGGAAGGGAAGGTGAACTTGGGAGAATTTATGAAGGGGGTGAGAGCAGTCCAGCCCCACCCCAGGACTGGTGAGTTAATGAGCCGGCTAGAATGCCCTGTGAGAGGGGGCGGGTCATGACAGACAGATGTGCAGCTTTGCTTTCCTGCTACAAGTGCCATGGGTTCAAAGTCAGTTCTGTATACCTATGCTCAAACATACCTGATTTTAACATCTGCTGACCCACAAACATATCTGCTGACTGACAAACGTATCTGCATACCTCCAAATCACCATCCTCAATATACCAAACAATCCATTGTATACAGCCAGGCTCTCTCTCTACAGCTGCATCAGTTTAAG
>NW_015162060.1:144448-153792 GCF_001447785.1 Gekko japonicus
TCAGCGGGTGGAAATGGGGGCTAAAGGTAAGGGCATGATAGAAAAATTAAAAAGAATAGGTCTTGGCTACTTACTGGAAGTTCTGACCATAGAGTTTCCACTGATCCCTAGAGACCCAGAAATGACAAGGGTAACTGTAGCAATTGCTAAAAACCAATGCTCTCTCTAAGCTTTGGAGTCTTGTGAGCAAAAATTCTACTTTGTGAGCTACTGTCATTAAAGATGTGAGCGAGCAATTTGGCTGCTACATAAATTAGTGTGTTCTGGAGCCATCCTTCCTGAGCTAAGACAGAAATGTGTGAGCTGGAGGCTAAAACACTGTGAGCTAGCTCACATTAACCCAGCTTAGAGGGAACATTGGTCATGGCTTCTGCTAAGTAGCCAATGCCTTGTCAAGTTTGAATTCCCACTCTGCCATGGAAACTAATTGGATGACTTTAGGCAAATCACATACTCTCAGCCTATCCTACCTCATAGGGTTATTTTGAGGAGGAGGAGATTGGATTTATACCCCGCCCTTCACTCGGAGTCTCAGAGCAGCTTACAAACTCCTCCCCCTCCCCACAACAGACACCCTGTGAGGTCGGTGGGGCTGAGAGAGCTCTGAGAGAAACTGCTCTTTTGAGGACAGCTTGGTGCACAGCTGCCACCACTCAGAGGCGAAGAGGGGAGCCGGGCTGGTTCCAGGTGTAGTGTATCAGGCCCCGACAGGGCCGGGCATGCCTGGACTTGCCCAGGCACAAACACCTCAAGCTTCATGCCAAAAGACAATGGGCCAGTAGGATCCTAGCCAGGCCCAATGAAAGGGCTTGGTCCCAGGCCGAGAGGCCAATAGGTCTCTTGGTCACTGTAAATAGCCTATCGGGAGTGGGGGCGTGTTTGGTGGTGGGTTTCTCTGAGGGAACATAAGACGGCCTGCGAACCAGTTAAGTTGTCTTTGTTCCTGACTAATAAAAGGTATGCTTAGCTGAAATCGCTCTCCGTATGCATACTTTTCACCAGGGTAGGGCATCCGGGAGATACGGAAGCCGCTCAACCTCAGATATCAGGTGCGGGACTGGTTACTTCACCGTCCCTTGCCCGACGTGGCTTTTATTTCCGAGTCATTGCTCCTCGTTTCTCATAAGTGCCAGGTGTCATCATCCCATGCCCAGTCCACACGGCCCTCTCACATCCCTCCCCTTCCGCCTGCACCGCTCATGGGGCAACTGATTACAGGGCCCGCCATCCATCCCTCTCTCTCCCTGTCCCTGGGCTTTGGTCATTTGTTGTTGTAGCAGTGCACTAAAGCGCAGGGTCTGACTGTTGTCAGTGCCCCCTCATCACGATAATGGCCCTGACCGTGTGGCCAAGAACTTTGCCAAGGATTTGCATGCCTGTAACCAGGATTTTTACATTTGGGGGTGGGGCTTTAAATAAGTCAGGGGCACCCCCACCCTACTCTCCAAATGAACAGCCCTGCTCCCTCCCTTCCTTGCAACCACTTGGCTTTAGGGTAGGGCTTGGGAGTGGGGGGGGAATCCTGTGCCATCTGCCAATTTCTTGACACAGGCAGACTTGGCACCTTGGGGACGGAGGGGGAAACACAGGCCCGGCAGCAGGCCCGTAGCTCATGCGGGGCCCGTGGGGCCCGCCCCCCACAGGTTTTGTGGGCCCCCTCCCCGATCCTCTGCTCCCCCCCTCCCCCCCGGCCCGAAGATGACGAGAGACTGGCGGCGGCACTGGAGGCCGAGGTGGCGTCAGGGGGCTTGAGGGGCAGAGCGGCCTCCCCTCCTCCTTTTCCCCTTCATCCTGCATGCGGCGGCGTGACTCCTTCCCCCCCCGCCCCGACCCCGCAGACGCCGTTTTCAGGAGCGGGCAGCGGCTTTGTTGTCATCCTGCGGGAACATCCCACTAGCGGGGAAACAGAGGAGGCAGCCGGGGAGTCACAGTCTCCAGTTGCCTCCCGGGGGTTGTCGCTGGGAAGAGAGAGCCAATCCCCGCTGGGGCTCCCGCCCCGCCCTTTGCACAAACCTCTCACAACTCTCCTAGGGAAAGGGGGGATCGGTGCAAAACGACATGGAACAAAGTGGGCAATCGCGGCATGGAGAGGGCCTGCTCCTCTTGCCCTCGCCTCCAAGACGAGAGAAGCAAGCAACCGGCAAAACGTCTAACCCGGTAAAGAAAGGCAGGCGTTTCCCTGGGTTTTGCTTTAACTGTAGAAGTAGCAGCCCCTGGAGAAGTAGCAGCTGGAGAAGACTCTTGAGAGAAGCGGCTGCATTTAGACGGGGCTCTTCCTCAGAGCCGGTGAGGTGTTTCCTCTTGTATGGTCGTGGGCCCGCCCAGTGTGCCCGGTGTCATTACGTCACTTCCGGGTGATGTGCGTGTGGTGCGCGCGTGCACGCACACACACACACTCCGGCCCCTCCACTTTCCCCAGCCCCCCCCACTAGAAAGGTCCTAGCAACAGGCCTGCACCTTGGATTTATTTTTGTTTACATAAAATCCTGCTAAGTCTCCAAACTTTTTTATCTTTTCCAAAAGCAATGGTAACCTCAACACATTACGTCATCTGCAAAAGCTCTATACTTGTAAGAGAATCCTTTGTTAGTTAAACCCTTAATTTCCTTGTCTTCTCTGATCTGTCCCAGCAACACTTCCAATATCCATATGAACAACAAAGGAGATAACGGACAACCTTGTCTCGTCCCTTTTTGTACTTTAAAATTTTCTGTCACTTCCATGTTTATTACTAATGCTGCTTTTTGTTCCGAGTATATTGCTTCTATTATGTTTCTAAATTGTTCTCCAGTATCCATTTTTTCCATCACACCATACATAAAGTCCCAGTTTAAGTTGTCAAAAGCTGCGCTTGGTAAGTTCTTAAAAGTCCTTTATTTTGGTCTTTTTCACTTCACAAGCCCGCCCCCCACCTAAACAGTAAAGTTTGCTTATGTTTATCTTTTTGGGGGAGAGTCCCAAAAAGCCAGCTTGCTCTTCTTCAATAGCGTCCTTCAAATACACCTTCAATCTCTCTGAAATAATTTTCGCAAATAGTTTGTAATCATTATTCAGAAGAGAGATTGGTCTGTAGTTTTTCACATTTGTTAAATCTTGTGCTTCTTTAGGTATAAGCGAGATTGTTGCTTCTTTCCATGAATCTGGTATTCTCTTAGTTGTTCTTATTTCATTTGTCAAAAGTTCAAAAATCGGGGTTAGCTCTTCTTTAAATTTCTTATAGACCTTTACAGTAAAACCATCTGGTCCCGGAGCTTTCCCTAATTTTGCCTCCTGAATTTGCCTTGTAGATCTCTTCTTTCGCAATTGGACTGTTTAACATTGTCTTAATATCTTCTGATATTTTTGGCAGCTTCAATTTGTCTAAATACTTTCGTATTTTATCTTTATCTATTAGCTTCTTTTGAAAAAGGTTTGCATAATATTTTAAAAAATGCTCTTTTAATTCCATTGCTGTCCACAATTTCTTTGTCTCCTTCTACTATCTTGTTTATTATTTTATTTTCCCTTCTTTTCTTCAATTGCCACGCCAAGAATTTTCCTGGTTTATTTGCCCCTTCAAATGATTTCTGTTGCAGTTTTTTCAAATTCCAATAAATTTCTTGGTTCAACAACGTATTCAATTGCTCTTGTAAAATTTGTATTTCTTTGATTATTTTCTTTCCCTCCGGTCGTTTCTTCAATTCTTTTTCCTTCACTCAAATTTTTTCCAGTATACTAATTTGTTGCTCCAGTCTTTTTCTTTTCTCTGCTATTCAGTGATATTAATAGTCCTCTCATTACTGCTTTATAAGCGTCCCAGACTGTTTGTATCTGTATGTCTTGAGTCAAATTTGTTTGGGAAAAAAAGTGTGGTTTCTTTACTTATGATATTTAAAATTTCTTTAAAATTAGGGAATACCTAGGAGACCTCCCGTTTGAATGGTGTGAAGCAGATTTTTGAGGGGGCAGTATGTCAGCTATGCTGCCATAGGGGTGGGGAGGTTGAGTTTGTCTTATATTTGCCTTTGCATTCCTTCTGTGCTTCTTTGCTGCTACAACGCTTATCTCTAAGTATTGCAGGTGGGAATGTTGATGTCTGGGTTTCCTCCACACGTCTTCCAATTTCTCTTGATTTACTAGCTTAAAAAAAACCTTTGGTAGCTTCCCTATCTTTTCATCTGGCTTCTTTGACTTTCTGTGCAATTTATTGTTAATCGTGCCATTAAAATCTCCCATTAATACAATTTGGTCATAAGTCCAACTACTGAGTCAAATCCTCAAAATTTCTCTTTTGCTCCATTAGGAGCATAAATATTTACAATCAAAGTTTTCTTTTGATGCATAGTCATTTCCACTGCTATATATCTCCCTTCTTTATCCTTGAAGATTTCTTTAGGTTCCAATTCTTTTTTGATATATATCACAGTCCCTCTATTTTTTTTCTCAGTCAAAGAATAAAATTCTTCTCCTAATTGTTTGGCGACCAGGTATTTAGAGTCTTGCCTTTTAATGTGAGTTTCTTGCAAACAGATAACACTACATTTTTGTTTTCCCAGCCAATGTTTCACAATTTTTCTTTTACTGGGTGAATTAAGTCCGTTTACATTCCATGATATCAGTTTGTAATCCATCTTGATGTCAAATTATTTTTCTCCAAAATCTTTTTCATTCTCAAACATAAATCTGAGCATTTGCTCTGTAGACTTGATCGTCTGTCTTTGGCTTTGAAAGGTAAAGCTTACCCCTTGTGGTATTTCCCATCTGTATCTAATACCCTACTGTCTCAGTTTGTCCGTCAGTCTCTTATATTTCTTTCTGTCTTGAATAATTGCTCTGGGAAGCTCTTTCATTATTATTATCTTCTTTCCTTCCATTTCCAATGGTTCAGTAAATTGTTTCTTAAGGATAACCTCTTTCATCCTTTTAGTTAATAACTGGACAATCACATCTCTCGGCGAATTCTTCTGTTGTGCATAAGCCGAATTCACTCTATAGATCAGATCAAAATGAACTCAATATCTTCCACTTCTTGTAAATAATCTGCAATGGCTTTAATCACTCTGGTACGAATATCGTCATCCATTTTCTCCTCCACCCCTCTCAGTCTAAGATGGGTCTGCATAGCCCTATATTCCATCATTGTGTCTATCCGTTTGTTTTCTTTCATCACTGTATCCACTTTCAAATTTATATCCTGTGTTCTTTGCTCTAGCTCAGTAGATTTTTGTGCTAAACTCTGGAACTCTTTTTTAATTTCTCCCACTTCTTTTTTAAGATCAGCCACCTCTGCCACTACCAGTTCTTTCATTGTGGCCATGTTTTTTTTCCTGAACCTCTTCCATATGTTGAAAAGCCTCCATCATTTTTTCCCCCATAGCTTCCATTGCTGCTTGCCATTCCTTGTCTTTAGCCTTAGTCATTTTTGGAGTCGACCACAACCCAGCTCTCTGTCTCTGTCTTAGATCCGTTATTAAAAAATTGGTAAAGCTCTTCGCCTTCAAATAACGTTCCACTTACACAGTCCAGTTGTCTTTTATGCGCTTAGCCGAATCGCTCTATTTTCTTCTTTCAATCTTCAAATCCCAGCCAGAAATTTCAATTTTAAAAGTCAGTCCTCCCAGAAATGTCGGGCACGCCGACTCTATGGTTTTATGCACCAGAGTAGTCCCTCTTGTCCTTCACTTCCTGTCCATCCGCTTCTTCGCTCCTCTCTTAGCTTCCGGTGTCCCTCCTTCTTCTTTCCCCTTCTTCTTCCGGTCCGTCCCTTTACACACCGATCTTCTTCCATTCCTCCGATGTCCTGTCTAGCCGCCGCTCTGCGTCTCTTCTGTGTTCCCTCTGCGTCACTTCCGGAACACCACCGTCTTTGTTTCCGCTCTTCTCCCCCTTTTTTCTCTCGCATTCTCTTGGATGTGAGTTTCTATTTCTTATCTCCCTCACCGCCACAGGAATGCTAAACAATATCCTTTTTTGCGTAAATTCGCTTCAATTAACAACTTTTTCTCAGTCCACTTTCACTCATGCTTTTTTAAAAAGTTCGTTGACTCTACAGCCAAACACATCCCTCATACTAAAGCTGTCCCTTCTGGAGCCTTGAGGCCAAACACAGGAGGTGAATATCTTACCTGTGGGTTTGGGGGTGGAGAAATGACAAGGAATTGAGGCTGCTGCCCCCTTCCTCTATTGACCTCAAATACCTGATCTGCCTCTTTTGTATACTTTTCTTTGTAGTTGAAGGGAAAGTGAACCTGAAGAATGTGCTCGAGAGTGTCATGGCTACGCGGCAACCGGCCATGTTTGAAAGTGAGTGGAACTGTGGGACTCGGCAGGGGGGCCTTTGCCATTGGGTGAAGCAGGGGTGAGGTTGCACCTTCAGCCTTCTGAAAAGAAAACTAAGATTCAGCCACACCTTTCGACTGACTTTCAGGGCTCTTTTTGTACTCATCCCTTTCCCTCGCTGGTACATGTGAGATCCATACCCACCTTCTCATTGATGTCTTTTCCCCCTGCAGAAGACAGGATCCGTGTTCAAGATCTGGAAGGAATCCTGGCCAGTGCGGGCATCCATCTCACTGCCAAAGAGCTGCAGGAAGCATTAAAATATGCCCCTGTGGATGGTTAGTATTGGAGGGGAGGTTGTGGAGATACAGAGGAATACTTTTCTCCATCCGTCTTTCATAGTAAAGGGCAATGTAGAAACCCAGAAAGTATTACTTGAAAAGAAGTACAAGTATACGAAGAATACAATATGTGTGCACAATGTATAATATACAATGGGGAGCATGTCTGGTGCCTAGTTCTTGAAAGAGGGATAACACCGCCTGTTGATTAGTGCCTTCAGTGTACTTTTACATATTTGCTCCCCAAATTTTAAATAAATTGTTTTCAGGTATTTTCCCCAACCTCCCTCAGAAGTGCTTGAGTTGGGGGTGGGGTGGACTGGAGGAAATGAAATCAGCCTGCTCTTCAGTTCTTCCCAGAAATGTGGCCTCAGTTTCTGCCTACTGGCTTCTGTCTCGTGTTGGTGTCTCCTGGGATTGTCCTCACCCCACCATCCTGAATGAGGGCTCCTCTCTTCTTTTCAGCGGAAGGGAAGGTGAACTTGGGAGAATTTATGAAGGGGGTGAGAGCAGTCCAGCCCCACCCCAGGACTGGTGAGTTAATGAGCCGGCTAGAATGCCCTGTGAGAGGGGGCGGGTCATGACAGACAGATGTGCAGCTTTGCTTTCCTGCTACAAGTGCCATGGGTTCAAAGTCAGTTCTGTATACCTATGCTCAAACATACCTGATTTTAACATCTGCTGACCCACAAACATATCTGCTGACTGACAAACATATCTGCATACCTCCAACTCACCATCCTCAACATACCAAACAATCCATTGTATACAGCCAGGCCCTCTCTCTACAGCTGCATCAGTTTCAGTCCTAGACAGAGATTCTCACCTGAGGACTTGAGTCCTGCTCTGGCCATGATGGGCATCCACCTGACAAAAGAGGAGATGAAGGAGGTTTTGAAGCACGTCACTCCTGATGGTGAGTAGTGAAGAACTAGTCCTTCTGATGTCATTCCGATGGTGTTGGAACTAATCAGTTTCCAAACATGAGTCAGGGATGAAATCAACACTTCAGTGTCTGACCTGGCACTAATTTTAATATGTCGTTGATGAATGTGGACCTTTGTATGGTGCAAAATAAAGTGAGAACTAAATATTCGGGAGTTAAATTGGCACATTCTCATTGGCACACGTTTAAGTGCCCAGAAAGTGGATCAAGATTCACATTGAGAGGAAGGGTGTATGGTGTGGGTGACTCTATCTTTGTGACACAGTGATGCTTAGTTGCCCTGAGTCTTCTGAGAGCACGATCTTAACCACTCTCAGGGGAACTTTCTCTCTCTCACGCTTGATAGCAGCACTTATATTCAAAGCCTGGGTTATTTCTTCCATCCACTGGGTGTCAGGTGGCCTGGCTCATCCAAGTGTTTGGGATAGCTTAGTTAATCATTCTTTGACTCATAGTCAGCATTGAGGGTATAAGATGTGTAATTTTAGTCCTGCCTGTGATCTCAAGGTCTGGCTAAGTTTCATTGTGCATGCTCGAGGCC
Source organism: Gekko japonicus (assembly GCF_001447785.1). Classification (NCBI taxonomy): domain Eukaryota; kingdom Metazoa; phylum Chordata; class Lepidosauria; order Squamata; family Gekkonidae; genus Gekko; species Gekko japonicus. Next base: position 152,535 of record NW_015162060.1, read on the forward strand.
AACTGATAGAAGGTTAGCCTGCATCTTCGGTAACATTGATGTGTTATGGGAGCTAAAACTGGATCTCTCAAAAATTTCTTTGGGATTTTCTAAGAACCCATTTATCTATTTAGATTTATTCCCCGCCCTGCCCATACAGCAGGCTCATGCCACGTACAACCTATGGGCCCCAGGCCAGGTCCGTGACAAACAGGTACTCAAAACAGCCCCTGGGAATGTGTAGTTGTTAGCCTGATTGCTCTGTGTTCTTACCAATATTTGGGGAATATGAGATATTATAAATTGCAATAGGCAATAAGGGAGCAAACACCTTTATATACAGGGGTCCCGCTTCTTCCAGAAGCCCCAGAAATAGACACGGAGGCTAGTTTCCAATATAAAACTATTTTTTTACTGTATCTTCTTCAGAATCAAACAATACACACGCACACACACAATTATACAGCTCCTAAGAAAATTAGATAGAGATTAGAGACGTTCGCATGAGCAGGAGATCGTTAGGGGGCATTACTTTACCTGTCCAGCGAGATGGTGCATCCCAGTGGGAAAATAGGGGAGACTAATGGAAAATGGGAATTATGCTAGGAAATGGAAATCGCGCTCTGAACCGGCAGAAGCACGTGGAAGACTCTGGCTGCAGTCCACGAGTCTTAAGGGAGGCAGGATAGCAAGAGCTAGAGGGCGTTGAGAAGACGAAGAGAGGGCAAAGAGAGAGTGAGCACGTTGCTGTGTACCCATTTTTGTATGGGGGGCTCTGGGGGAGGGCTTTGCTGGCCACCTCCCTTGAGACCACCCCTTGGTGGTCCGTTCCAAAAGTCATGTCCGCAATGGGAAGAGGGTCTTAAGGGTTGGTCAATATTGAATTCTAGCTAAACTTGTGTCAGGCTTCCCCACAGCATCAATGAAGTACACTCTTGCAGAAAGGTTTTACTTTATTTGAAGCTGTAGGTGCATGTACAGGATCACTGTTAGGAATGGGGGGAAAGCAACGAGCATGACAGGTTATAGTACATTCAAATAGCTGAGGCCCAATTGCGGGACTTCCCCCGCGCGCCATCGGTTCTGGGAGCTAACGTTTCTAGGCGGCATAACATATCTCCTTCCCACGGCCCTCCGTGAGATCACCAAAGCAACTATCCAGCAGCAACCACCTGTGGCCTTGAGAGATATACACGTTCCAGCACCTAAGCAATTAAGCGCATCAACATGTCAACATATGAAAGCGAAATCAATCAAGCGCATACACAGGAAAACCAAA
>NW_015162061.1:0-1026 GCF_001447785.1 Gekko japonicus
CCCGTCTGAGGCCTCAGGGCCCGTTTCGTATCAGCCCAACCAACTGGGTGACCCTTTCAGCAAGCTGGTATCTTGCAGTGTGTGGTTCCCCTTTCTTCCCGCCTGTCTAAGCTCCAAAGGGAAATGCAAGGCAGCTGCGCAGCCCTTCTCTATCTTGGCCTTCAGCACTGGCTTTTCCTGGTTGGCATTTTCCTGCTTCCATGCTGTTATTATACAGAGTGCTGGATGGAATACTGGAGAAATATCTACATTTCTAAAACTCCCTCTGTTAGCCCAGGCCTATGGCATTATATGCAATTGAAATCCCTCCTCTCCTCAGACCTCACCCCCTCAGTCTGCACCCCTTAAATTTGCAGGTATTTCTGAACCTGGAGCTAGCAGCCCTAGAAGAACTTCAGCTAACCACCTGGAGGTTGGCAATGCTACCACTATGAAGAAAGTTAAGTATGAAGAACAGGACCATTCACCGTTATGACAGAACTTGGGGGTGGAGACTCAGGAAGGAGGGGCTTTGGGCAGGGAGGGATTTCAGTGAGGCATAATGCCATAAAGTCAACCTTCTAAAGTGGACATTTTCTCCATTTGAACTATTCTGTGTTGCGTGACAAACAGTTGTAATCCTTGACGTGTGGAGACTTATACCAACAATATATCGTTGTATAGAAATTCTCTTTGAGAGTAGTACTGAAAGTCAATTTAAGACCCTTTTCCCACATATTCTCCCGTTGCTCCATTTGTATAAGTGAAATTAAATAAATAAATAAATAAATTCCATATTCTCAGAAAGGCACTTCTAATATAATGATGTTTAAAATCCACATTGACTTTAACTTTGTCATACTACAAATATGCATGCCACCCAAATCTCAAATCATGCCCTTCCCACACTCCACTAGTTCCCGATTCAGCCCATCACATTCACACACTCATTCACACGTTCATTCAGCCCACCCCCGGGGATGGACGCAAACCAGGGATTTGTGGTTCGGTCTGTGGCTGCCCTATGGACCGAACCACAAACCAAAC
>NW_015162061.1:2886-15278 GCF_001447785.1 Gekko japonicus
AAAATGTCCATTCACCCTTCCACTCACACCTCTTGTGTCATTGCTATGCCTCAGCTTTAGTGTGTTGACCTAGATATCACCCCATCATCCCAGTCACCACTGTTTCCTCCTTCCCTGCCGCTTCTTTCTGGTTCCTTGGCTTCCCCTATTTAATGCATTTATTTTATTTAAAACATCTGGGAGCCACCTTTCTGCGTGGTAGAACTCAAACCACACCTTTCTGTGTGGTGGAACTAAAAAAAATGTAAAATTTTGGGGAGCCACATTTGTGATGGAACTCACGGCAGCTTAGAATGTAAGCAGGACTTTATAAAAACAACAATGATAAAACCCTACAAAAGTCAGAGATGAAAAGGCAGAGATCCCTATGGCATCGTCCCTTTTAGTCGCCTTCCCACTCTCCGGCCAACCCACCTCTATTTCTTCCTCTGTCTTCAGCTTCTCCCCCTCCTTTCCTACCCGTCATGGCCTCCCTGCAAAAAGTCTGGCTACGCTGTGTGGCGGCCACCAGCTCAGGGCGGGTCCCAGCTGTGCAGCAGGCCAGACCTAGGGCTCTGGAGCCAACGGTGCCTGGCCAGGCCAAATCGTATCGGTGGTGAGTTCCCAGAAGTTGCTCCTGGGCACATCGTTGGCAAGGCCTCCTCCATCAGGGGACATGATGATCGGGGGGGGGAGGGCTTTCCGGGGCTTTTTTGGCCCCCAGTCTACTCCTGCTCCCCCTCCCACAGCTGGCCTTTCCAGAAATCAAGGCTCAGAATGTTTCGCGTAACTGCTGCGGTTGCCAGGCAACCCCACCCCAACAGCCGCAGAATCCAGTGAAGACACTGAAGAAGACCTGATTGGCCAGAAACGTGTTAGGCCACAATAATTGTTCCTTGTGTACTCTTCATTGGTACTTGTTAACGAGGCTTTCATTGGGCCCTTGTATGCTAACTTTCCCCCAAATAAACATGTGTATTTTTACTTATAATAAGTTTATATCAAGTTTTAACTATTGGCCCTACGGCAATTTTTTTCAGGCCCCTAGCTACAGTGAGGCATTTCGGGAGCCCACCCCCTTAATTAAAAGCCCGCCCCTACAAAAAGCCATGATCTAAGAGGGTCAAGCTAACAAACTATTATAAAAATACAAATATTTTACACATAAATAAAACATACATAAGGTTAAAAGAAACAGTCCAAATATCAGACCCTTGAAGCTTATTACATTCAGAGCAGATAGTTCACGAGATGGGAGGGCAGGAAGGGTTGCATCAGAGCATAGTTCTTGTGGCCCTTTCTTACATACCCAGGGAAATGCCAATCGCCACTTTGGGGTCAGGAAACAATTTTCTCCAGGCCAGTTTGGTCAGAGATGCTGAAGGGGCTTTTGCCCTCTTCTGGGCATGGAGCAGGGGTCACTGGGGGCATGGGAGGTAGTTGTTAGTTTTCTGCATTGTGCAAGGGGGTTGGACTAGATGGCACTGGGGGGCCCTTCCAACTGATTCTATGTAAAAGGTAAAGGTTCCCTTGCTCGAAAGCCAGTCGAATCTGACTCTAGGGGTGCTCATCTCCGTTTCAAAGCCAAAGAGCTGTCCGAAGACGTTTTTTTCGGGGTCATGTGGCCGGCATGACTAAACACCAAGGCGCACGGAATGCTGTTACCTTCCCACCGAAGTGGTCCCTATTTATCTACTTGCAATTTCTTGCTTTCGAACTGCTAGGTTGGCAGGAGCTGGAACTAGAGACGGGAGCTCACTCCGTCATGCGGCAACCCGGGTCTCGAACTGCTGAACTACCGACCTTCCATCGCCTGCAGTTCAGCATCTTAACCACTTGAGCCACCACAGCTCCAATTCTATGATTCTGCTGCAATTATTGCCAGTGGTGGGGGTTGAACTCGGGTCTACCCAGTCCTAATCCACAACTAATCCGTGCACCACACCGGCCGATTTTATGTCTGTGAGTGATAACTTCCGCCCCCGAAACCAACCCTCCACCTTTCGGCATTCTTTTTCATTCTGCTGCCACAAGCAGGCGCTGGGAGGAAAAGGCGAGGGGGGGGAGAGCTGTTTCCTCCCAGCCTCTAGAGGTCGCTGCTGTTTCTGCAAGTTCCACAAGATAGAGACACCCTATACACACAATGATCATGTAAACTGGGTGGGATAGATATTTGCATAAATATAACCAACTACATTTTAGTTTCAGTATCTCTTGCTTACAAAAATCCTCCAGGACATGAGTAAATTTGTCCTCTTGGTTTGGACTCTGCCAAGGCCCACTTTTCCAAGCAGAGATTGAGAGGTAGAGTATCTGCTGTGGGAATTTGGTGAGGTTTCAGTACCGAACTGTATGTTGTTTTAGGGGCAGAGCAATTCTTTCATAGTTTCCCTTTTTGTTCTGCTTTTCAGTTGTGCTAACAGAAATGACTGCTTCAGTTCAAGGATTATTCTAATGCTCAGCTACATACATTTTGTGCAATGTCAAAAAATTGTGCAGTGTGAAATAGGTTTTGTGCAGCTGGGTGTATGGTATTTAATAAAGGATTAGGTTATTTCTTAAAAAGAAATTGATGAGAAAAAGACATGAAGTGGAGCACATAGTATATTGACTAGCACAGCCATGGCAGGAGATACAGGGATAGGGTTGCCAAGTCCGAAGCTGCACTGGAGTGGGGGAGTCCAGCGCAGCTCCGGGAGTGTGCGTGCGTGTGCTTCGCATGCGCACACAGCAACCCCGTCACCCGGAAGTGACGCGACCATGCCGGGCACGCTGGGGGTGGGGCCATGACCATCTGAGGGAAAACCATAGAGTTTTCCCTCAGATGACTGTGGCCCCGCCCCCAGCATGCCCGGCATGGTCACATCACTTCCGGGAGACGTGCACGTTGTGTGCTTTGGGGATGGGGTTCCCCTTGGGGCCTGATCCGCCGGTGGCGGGAAACGGGCCTCTGGGGTGGGGGTTTCCCCGCCCCCTGGGGGGACTTGGCAAGCCTATACAGGGAGGAGTCAAGTACTGCTCTCCCTCTCATGGTAAATGGCAGTTGGAAGCATCCCTGTCTCCCCCTCTTCCTCCCATCTTCTAAGAACCAGGAATTAATGTCTTGAGGGCCAAGTAGGGGTGATGCTACGAACCAGCTTTGTAGAGAGTTCATCACAAACTTTTTTGGATTGAATTTATTTTTCATTCCGGTACAAAGAGGTCTTGAGAAAATAGTCTTGAGAGAAGGAAATTTTAAGAAAAAAGATATACAAAGGATTAGCAACTGAAGTCACTGAACTGAACCTACATGCTAAAAGAAATTTTGGCCTTACCCTGCCACCCAGCCGTGTGGCAGGAGGGCCGGCTTTGCCTCCAGGAAGGAGAGAGACTGCACTGGCTCTGATATGGGGGGCAGAGCTTGCCGCATTTAATGGCTGGCTCCCTCTCTTTGCAGCCAGTCCTTGTCCAGTGATCGGCCCTCTCCCTCCTGCCCTGATTACTGTGCAGGCATTTGCTGGTCGCTCTTCCCCCACATTTTGTGTGGGGAGGGGACCGGGTAGGAATTTTTGACCCCAGTTGATTGGCTATAAAGCTGGGGTGATTTTTTTGCCTACCGTACACAGTATTTCAGTGGATTGTGGAATTGGCTAAGGGTGGTGCCATTTCTGCAGGTTGGTCACTTTAATTTGGCAGGATTGTTTTATGATTGATGATTTTGTGGCTAGGGGGGCACCGGATAGCACCCCGTTTTGGGGGCTTTGGGGTCTGGCATGAGCTACCTTTGGGCTGTGCGACCCAGGGTAGAGGAATGCGGACTGCCTTTCTGGGGGCTGCGTTGAGGGTTTAGGCCATTAAGTTGTACTGACCTTCTGGGAGGCTGCCCATTTGCTGTGCCAGCCTGGATCAAGCCACAACAAGTTGGCTCCTGCCAGGGGCAGAGTGGCTCACCCGTAGCATCACAGGGGGGGGGTCTGTTGAGACCCCTGGCCTTGTATGAGCTACAATTGGTTTAGCCCTTGCCGTTTTACTGATTTGAATGTTAAATAAAGTGGCCCATAGTTTTATCCAACTTATTGGTGTCTGTCTCTTTATTCTGACTGGGGGGGGGGCAACAGGATAACTACACCCTTCCTCCTCTAAACACCAGTGGTGTAGGGGTAAATTTAGAAATGCAGGTTTTCTTCCTAAATTACCATGGCCATGCCCCCAATCAGTGTTATAGAAAACTGCTTTTCCTTCTATTCTACTGAGAAGATAGAGAGATAAAGCAGCAATACAAACAGTGGCTTTTCCCCTGCTGCCCAAAGCCCCTTAATCCCACCCACCTAACCTCCTGCTGAGTTCTGCCTCAACAGATTAAATCTGGTCAATTGGGAAAGAACCTGTTGATGGTGTCAGTGTCCTGGCTAAGGAAAAAAAACTGATTCTGCCAACCCCTTTCTACTACACCCCTGCTAAACTGTATACTCCTTTGCTCGAAACTGTTTCTTGCCACCTAGGCTACAATGAAACATCCATGTTGAAAATGGTTGCCCAACATTTACTTCTAGATATGCCCTGTATAACCAAATACTTTATATAACACATGGACTATTGATTGATAAATTTTGCCTGACTGGTCTGAAGGAAGACCATGGAAACAGACGTATTACCCAAAAACTTCCTTAGAATACAGATATTGGACCTTCTTTGAATTTTGGACTTCATAAAACACATATATTGAATACCGGACTTTATATACATCTTTATTAAAATTGATATTTTTGTAAAAGAGATGTACATGACTGTGAAAGTGCTTTGATTATTGTTGTTGTGGATTATGTAAAGACATATATTAGCGTATTGAACCAGCCCTTTTGTTTTTTGTCCCTTTAAACTATATACTCCTACAGACAAGGACCTTTTGTTTGTCCAAGACAGCAAGGAACTCTATCCAAAGGCAAAGTGGAGCAGTAGGTGCAGTAGTTCCATGCAGGCAAAAACTGTTTTTAGGAGGTAGCAGTCTGGCTGCGAGAGTTGGACTATAAGGAAGGCCGAGCGCCGAAGAATAGATTCTTTTGAACTATGGTGCTGGAGAAGACTCTTGAGAGTCCCTTGGACTGCAAGAAGATCAAATCAGTCAATCCTAAAAGAAATCAACCCTGACTGTTCCCTGGAAGCCCAGATAATGAAACTGAAGCTCAAATACTTTGGCCACCAAATGAGAAGGGAGCACTCACTGGAGAAGACCCTGATGCTGGGAAAGATTGAAGGTCAAAGAAGACGGGGACGGCAAAAGATGAGAAGGTTAGACAGTGTCGTAGATGCAACAAACATGAAACTGAGCCAAGTGGATTTTGCCTGCTCAGCTCTTCAGCACACCTTAGCCTTGGTAGCACAGTGCTCTAATATGATAGGTCCCCAACCCTCATTCCAGCTCTTTCTGAAGGATCCTTCACTTTTTATGTCCAAATGTGTGTGCATATAGCCTTGTGAACCTTAAGTAGTTCCATTTTCTTCCTCAAGGCCTCTATGGGAGACATCTCATTTTTGTCTTGAGTTTGGTGCTGAGTCTCTGTGTAGGATTGCCAGGTCCCCTCTGACCACCAATGGGGTATGGGAGGGTAGGGTTACCAGATCCAGGTTGGAAAACTCCTGGAGATTTAGGGATAGAGCCTGAAGAGGACAGGGACCTCAGTGTGGTATGGTGTCCACTTTCCAAAGCATCCGTTTTCTCCAGGGGAACCGATCTCTTTACTCTGATGATGAGCTGTAATTCCTGGGGCTCCCCAAATCCCATCTGGAGGTTGGCATCCCTATCTCTGTTTGCTCTCTGTTCCTCTGTGTTTGTGATGGATCAGAGTGTTCTCATATCTGAAATCAGAAAAGAGGCTATCCAAGTTTCCTGCATCTTAACTACAGAGCAAGACAGAGGGGCATACTGACAGTTCAGTGGGTGTGCCCACTCACTAGCCACATCTCAGGGAAGACAACCAAGCCACTATAGCATCAGCTGCATAAAGGACAGGACTCTGTTAGAATCATAGAGTTGGAAGGGACCTCCAGGCTCATCTAGTTCAACCTCCTGCATAATGCAGGAAATTCACAATACCTCCCCACACCCCCAGTGACCCCTGGTCTATGCCCAAAAGAGCACAGGGGAAAAAAAACCCCTCCAGGATCCCTGGCCAAACTGGCCTGGAGAAGAATTGCTTCCTGACCCTAAAGTGGCAATCAGCACTTCCCTGGGCATGTAAGAAAGGGCCACAAGAACTAAGCTCTGATGCAACCCTTCCTGCCCTCCCTTTCACGATCTGCCCAAGTTCACAGAATCAGCATGGCTGTCAGATGGCCTTCTATCATTTGTTGTATCATACTATTCTTACAAAGATTCCTGGTGCTTGGTCAATATTACTTTTGCCCTTCCCCAATCCTGGTGAATTAATATTTGAAGAAGCCTCCTATAACATGACTTAATTTTCTGGAAGGTTGTGTTTAGCACAGGATCTTCAGGAAGAGAACATCGCAATCACAACATCCAGACTGAGGCTTTACAGTTTGAACTAGATATGCTTCCAGACAAACTGGTGGATAGTTATTATGGTAAATATAATTAAGTTTGTGACCAAGACCTTGTTACAAGCAACAGCCATACAGTTTTTGAGCAGACATTTTAGAACGATCTTCCAATAATCTCTTCTTTTACTGTAACAGTAAATATTAACAGAATATTGAACATATTCCACAGTGGGGAAATGTTTTTGTCACAGAAGGAAAATCCCAGCCACCACAATTATAGAGTAAAAGTTTGTGAAGTGACATAATCTCATTCCCAAGTAATTTGAAGTGAAGTGTTTCCTTACCGCTCCCTTTTTTCCCCCAAGCTTCATCCCCCCCTTGCCTGCCTGAAAGGAACACATCCTCTGTCAGATGTTCTAAAATCCAAGCTGCTTACTGAACGCTGCTGGACCCCTACTGAAAGGTTTAACTTTAAGCATGACAGTATGAGTCCAAGAGCATTTCGCCATGCATGGCTTTCTAAATATTCTCCATGGTTAGCATATCTGTATGCTAAGTACCTGTATGTCATTATTGCATTTTAGACTCCACAGCCAGTAGTATGAGGCATACACGGTAGATTTATTATCAAAGCATGCACAAAGTACAAAACTTCAATGAAGCTACAAGCGAGCACTCAGAAAGTAGATGGCACAGTGGTTCACATGAAGATGCATCTAACTTCATCATGAACAGCAATAAGGGTTCAGTTGCACAACTCCTCAATAGAAGATATTCAAGAAGAGCTGTACAGGAAAATCAACAAAACCTGTACTCCATAATTTCAACTATTATATATTGTGGCTCACAGGGCTCTTTCTGTAGAAAAAGCCCAGCAGGAACTCATTAGCATAATAGGTCACACCCAACAGCAGAAACTCATTAGCATATTAGGCCACACCCATGACCACACAGCTCATTAGCACATTAGGCCGCACCCTCATGTTACCAGAAGTCTGGTTATCCAGCCACATCCACCTTTTGCTTGTTACTCTGTTTACCTTGTTTGTTGTCAAAACCCAGGGCCTTTTTTTGTAGCAGGAATTCCTTTGCATGTTAGGCCACACGCCCCTAATGTAGCCAATCCTAATGAGTTTCTGCTGTTGGGTGTGGCCTATTATGCTAATGAGTTCCTGCTGGGCGTGGCCAACTCAGGAGCCAGCCGGAACTCCGTTCCTGTGCATTCCTGTCCAAAAATAGCCCTGGTGGCTCACATGAGTATGTGAGGACCTGGCCCCCTACTCCAGCCAAGACCCATTGGATAAAAAGGTCCCCCTTTTATTTTGGACTTAGTTATTTTAATAGCACCCCCTTTCAAAGCCTAACTGCCAAGGGATCTGAAGACTTTGGCCTCTCCTGCCAGTTTGGTGTAGTGGTTAGGAGTGCGCGGACTCTAATCTGGGAGAACTGGGTTTGATTCCCCCACTCCTCCACATGCAGCTGCTGGCATGACCTTGGGTCAGTCACAGTTCTCTCAGAGGTGTTCTGGAAAGAGCAGTCCTCGAAAGAGCTCTCTCAGCCTCACTTACCTCACAGGGTGTCTGCTGTGGGGAGGGAAAGGGAAGGGAAATTGTAAAAATGCTCCGAGACTCCTTCGAGTAGTGGAGGGCACTGTTCCCTCTATGCTGAGTTAGTGTGAGCTAGCTCACAGTTTTTTAGCCTCTGGCTCACGCATTTTTGTTTTAGCTCAGGAAGGAGGGCTCCAGAGCACACTATTTTCTGCAGGAGCCAAATCGCTCACTCACAACTTCAATGCCAGTAGCTCACAAAGTAGGATTTTTGCTCACAAGACTCCACAGCTTAGAGGGAACATTGGTGGAGGGTGGGGTATAAATCCAATCTCGTCTTCTTCTTCTGCATTGAAGACTTTGGCCTCCCCTGCCTGGGTGCATTGCCCTTTCTTAAAGATCACTATGGCCTCCATTAAATGGGTCCTTGTTTTAGTCATCGTATGCCCTGCACTTGTGGGAGGCATTGGTGGATGCCGGAAATTGAATCTTTTGCTATCTGCTGGTTGTAACCATTTTGACCTCTGTATGAACTGCATTTATTATTATACTGCATCTTAACTGTTGTGACCCGCCCTGAGCCCACTTGCAGGGAGGGTGGGATATAAATCCAATGATAAATAAAATTTAAAAAAACTGGGGAGTCTCATAAAGGCACCTGGGTTCAGCCAGGACATTGGGGATCTCAGGAAGGAAGAGCAAGGGTGTGCTGGCATTAGAAACTGATTCAATGCGATATCCCTCAGCTCAGTGGCATATCGTTCTCAGGAACAAAAACATATTTCAATGCTAAGGACATCACCTAATATCCTAACACACCCCAGAGGTGTCTGCCATGGTTCCCTATAAGCTGCACTAGGGGGTGCTGGTGCACAAAAGTTTAAAAAGCAGCTCAGCAGTTGAGAGCTTCTGCTCAGAAATATATATATATATGTGGGATGGGAGCACCTCCTTCTGGGGCCCATAGAATTTAACACTCTGGTCCAATCCAGCTATGCTGCTGAATCCCATAAAAGAAACAAATGGTTCGATTCTGAGTGCAAAACTATGAAAAGAAGGCTCTGGCAATTGCATTGGGAATTTAAAAGAGATAATACTTTACATGTTCTAGGGGAATTATTGGACCTCAAAAAAAGACACAAAAACTAATTCAGGATAAAAAGAAAAATATAAGGGCTGGCATCTCCTTATTATATTATTTATTTATTTATTTATCTATTGTATTTATATTCCACCCATCCTGCAAGCGGGCTCAGGGCGGGTCAAATCATATTTCAATAATTACAATAAAGTTTTAAAAACACAATATAAACATTTAAAATCGTTACAGCTTACTGATGAATATTCTGGCCCATTAATACAGATAGATATGGCCGGTTACTGTTGGATGGATAACCAGTGAGTGGGTGACAGCAACCTCGGGGAGGCCACGTGTGGATGCTCACTGCCACAATCAAAAGCCTGGCAGAACAGCTCTGCCTTGCAGGCCCTACAGAACTGAATATTTATCAAGTTTTTTTAAAGTTGTTTCTTTGGCCATGAATCTGAGATCCAACTTGCCCTCATGTATCTCTGCTTCCAGGTAGATGAAATATTTTAAGGAGCTTGTGACATCCTCGCTATTTGGGGAAATGGTTTTACCTTTAAACACTCTCTGAGTACTGCCACCAGGAATTAGAAATTCCAAATCTCTCTCTTTTGGTAGTATGACCTAGGGTCCTGGCACTTCAGAGGACTACGTGGCCCTGAGGAAGTACTGCACTGATTTCTGGGATAGGTTTAAACAATAATTGAGTTATTTAATAAAGAACAAAATAGGTTTCTGGTTATTTTGAACAGTTGCTGACAACAGGAACTTGTAAATATAACTGGCAAAGCTTGGTGCTACAAACAGTCTTTCAAACTCCAAATTCCACTCTGACAGGCTTATACATTCAGTATAATCTAACTCTCATCTATATAGATATATATCGCCACACAGTCTAGTCTCTGTTTTATTCACACAGAATAGGATCAACTCTCTTAGTCACACAGACTAAACTGCTGGTCTTATTCACTCAGAAATAGAGTCCAAATCCTATAATCACACAGACTATGTTCACTCTTCAAACTTCACCCACAGAATCCTTCATAACTCTGAGTCACACAGACTCTCTTCAAAACTCTTCCATACTTGTCTCTCTCATATCACAGAATCTCCTCATAGACACCCCTCATAGACACAGAATCCTCTCATACACCCCTCCTCACACAGTCTCAATCAGCAGCCAATCAAATCATACTTGTCACCTTCTATCACTCTTCTCATATTACTGAAGTCAAACAATACTTGGGTAGAGGATAGAATGCCAGATGACTCCCATAACTGGGCCCCTATACTGGAGAAAGATGCAATAAGACCAAACGAGATCCAGCAAATGCCCATGGCCCAGATAAGGTCCCGATTGAGCTTCTCAAACTAAATCTGTTGTGGTGGGGAAGAATTCCAGCACCTGTTCTCTCAGATAAATCAGACAGGAGAAATCTCCCCAGTTTGGAAGCATTCTTTAATCATTCCAGTTTTTTAAAAGGGCAATAGGCTTGATCCAGCCATTAGTCTCCTATAATCTGTTGGGAAATTATATTCTTCACTTTTGCACCAAAGATTAGTGGAATGGATCAAGACCAATAAAATCCTGGGCTGGAAACAAATTCGCTTTAGGAGAGGCTTTTCCACAATTGATCACTGCTTAACTCATTTTCATCTAGCAAAAAAATATACAGCTAGTCCTGGTGGGAAGCTTTATGTGGCCTTTATGGATCTTAAGGGAGCGTTCAATTCAGTCAGCCAAAGTAAGCTGTGGGAGAAACTAGTGGGCCTATCCATTGATAAAAGATTATTATGGATAACTAAGATCCTATACACCAATACTACTGCCCAGGGCCATTGTGGTGGTGAGGGACAACTTTCAGAGGGTTTCACTATAGATCGGGGGGGGGGGATGAGACAAGGTTGTCTGCTTGCTCCCCTTGTTTTTAATTTATATCTAATTGACCTGGTGTCGAGTCTTTCTTCTCCAGAATTTCATGCCCTCTGATTAGCTTAGAAAGAAATACCCTTGCTGCTGTATGGAGATTATTTCAGTTTTTATCTCCTGCACCAAGACTAGCCTGAAGAGACTCCTGAGATGTTTATCAAACTATTGCCTAAATGATGTTACAAATAAACTATAACAAATCTAAAATATTGTTTTCAAAATGTGGCAACCTGTGTGCCTGTCCAAATGGACTATAGCAAACTCAGACTTTGAACAAATAAGGAATTTCTGCAACCTGGGGATTGTTTGTTTCTTCTTCTTTCTCCTGGTCTCACCAACGTTAAATTTGCTTTGAATAAGATTAAGTTTGCTACTGGAGCAATATCTCACTTCTTATAGGGGAGGAAGAAATATCTCTGGTGCAATTCAGGTGTTCAATTCTAAAATAATACCCCAGTCACTGCATGGTGTCGCTATCTGGATTGGGGTGATCTCAGAATCTTTTGACCATCCCCTATGTCAGTTTATATGCAGGAAAATGGGAGTCCCTCATTGCATCTCAGATGTATCCCTCAGAGCTGAACTCAGCCAAAAGTCATTGGAAGCTAGACCATGGCCCTGCACTTTCAAAGATTAAGGATTATTTTTGCTTCAGAAGATGAAGGTCTGCTGTTCTTCCTTAAACAAGATGCTTAACATTCTCTTTTTAAAAAAAAACAAAACAAAAACAATTTTATTAGGATATATCAATAAATCAAACTGTACATCGCCTTACACACTGTCATATATCCCTTTCTCCTTAAAAAAAAACCCTTTCTGACTTCCCGCAGTGCTCCAACCTCCAGCCCAAATCTTATACTTTTCCTCCTTCCCCTTTTCTTTAATTTATCAGTTTGTTATTTAAAACGTTAAAATTTGATATTATAAACGACTGTAAAGTTTGTTTATTTTGAATATTGTTAATGTTTGTAATTGAAAATAATAAAATATATATTTTAAAAAATTAATAAACTTCTATAGGTAACATATCTTTCAACTATTGTTCTTATATGCTTAAACTTATTCTAAATAACCTTCTATCTTCAATAGTTATCAAAGCAAAATAGATTGTTTTTTACATCCCAATATTTCTCTAAGTATTCTTTAAAGTCCTTCCAATCTGCAAAAAATTCTTCTGCTTCCCGATTCTTAAGCTTTCTTGTCATTGCTTTGTTGAGTAGCGAAGTTAACATCAGAATATGGCTTCATTGGTGCCCTGACCTGGATCGCCAAGGCGAACCTGATCTCGTCAGATCTCGGAAGCTAAGCTGGGCCGACCCTGGCAAGTACTTGGATGGGAGACCTCCAAGGAATACCAGGGCCAGGAGGA
>NW_015162061.1:15416-18048 GCF_001447785.1 Gekko japonicus
TGTTGATATTTTCATTGCATTTTTTCATAAAAAATTCCCAAGATGACATATATATCTCCTTATTCATATTAACTGCCCATTTTATCATCTGCTCCTTAACTGTTTCGTCCTCTGTATACCATTTTAACAATACCTTATACATTTTAGATATCAGCTTTTTACCTCCTTCTAACCACAAATTTTCAATTTCATTATATTTTTTCCTCATCCCAAAGTCTTTTTTATCTGTTTTAAACAAGTCATAGATCTGTCTATATTGTAGCCAACCATACTTAAAGTCCAATTCTTCTTTGGCTTTCATGTCAAACGTCTTCCCAACAGGTTTCAAAATGTCTTTATATTGTAATCAATCCTCTCCTTTGTGGATCAAATAAGGCTTGATTGACTTCCGGTTGATGGCGGCACGAAGACGGACTCCCCTCCCGGACGCTCCGTGCTCCGGCAAACGGAGGGGGCGAGCTGGCTTGTAGACTATCAAATAACGTTCTTCTGATATAATGGTGCTTTAAAAAATTGTCCATTTTTGTTTTCCCAAGATGCTTAACATTCTCAATGGATGAAAACAGTAGATGCTAGATTAAGGCAGCTAGGGTTTATAACTGAAGATATTTTCTTGCTATGTAAGGAAAGGGCCCTTTCACTTGTCCAGCATCGCCTTACAGAGCTGGATTACACCAGTATGGTGATTCACTCTCGCTGTCTGCTCGAGTCATTTTTTTTTATATTTTACCTCCTCAGACTCTGCCATTAATGAGACACCTAATGCCCCCCCTCCTTGTTAGGCCATTCACTTTATCTCGCCTTAATGCCATCTCTTCCAAAGTATTGCAGGGCAGATGTCATCATATTCCATATTCAGAATTGTCTCTGCCCTTCTGGTCAGGGTAAAATCGACACTCTGCCTCACAAAATATTGGAATGTTGCTTTTTTACCACTTTTAGGAACCATTGGAACTCACCGATTTTAACACTCTTTTTATGTATTAAACTTTAAGTGGATAATATTCCCTATATGATGCTAGAAGTGGCCTAAACACAACCTACTTGGTAGCCAATTTCTGTCTAGAATATTTTCCTTTAGTAAATAATGTATTATTCTTTTATTTATTGCTGAAGATCATCTGATCACAGGAGCTCTGAAAAGGAAAGTAAGTAAGCAAGCAAGGTTGTAGATCCCTTCTCTAAAACCTCCCAATTTCCTCCCTTCTACCTTTTATAAGTGTGCCTTGTGTGTGTGTGTGTGTGTGCACATTTGATTACTTAGGGAGTTAGTTCTCAGGTATTTAGTGTAGGTTCTTTACATTTTTACATTTTAATTTTATTCTGCATACAATAAAGCTATTTGTTTCAAAACACTCTCACTCTTCTTCATAATTTTATTTTGGAGTATCCCCACTGATTTCCATCCGGGTATACACAGACTAGGAGCTGCGGTGGCTCAAGTGGTTAAGACACTGAACTGCAGGCTGTGGAAGGTCAGTAGTTCAGCAGTTCAAGACCCGAGTTGCCGCATGACGGAGTGAGCTCCTGCCTCTAGTTCCAGCTCCTGTGAACCTAGCAGTTCGAAAGCAAGAAATTGCAAGTAGATAAATAGGGACCACTTCGGTGGGAAGGTAACAGCGTTCCGTGCGCCTTGGTGTTTAGTCATGCCGGCCACATGAGCACGGAAACATCTTCGGACAGCACTGGCTTTTCGGCTTTGAAACGGAGAAGATCACCGCAACCCTAGAGTCGGACTCGACTGGCTTTCGAGCAAAGGAACCTTTACCTTTACTATTCCTTCATCCAAATCATTTATAAAGATGTTGAACAAAACAAGTCTCAGGACAGATTATTGAGGTACTCCACTTGTCACTCCTTTCCAAGAGGATGAGGATGAGTTTTGATGTGGCATCTCTTTTTACCAAGGTTCTGGTAAAAGACACACTTGCACTTGTTAATCTGATTTTTCCAAAGGACTTAACAGCCTTATTCCACCATTGTTTGACAACCAGTTACTTCCAATGGGATAACGAATTCTATGAATGGATAGATGGAGTTGCCATGGGAAGCTCTTTCAGCCCAGTTATAGCAAACTTCTACATGGAACATTTTGAAAAAACAGCTTTAGAAACTGCAGCCCACAAACCTACAGTCTGGTTTCAGTACGTAGATGATACCTTTATCATTTGGAGCCATGGAGAGATAGAGTTGATGGAGTTTTTAGACCACCTCAACAACATCCACCCAAACATACAATTCACCATGGAAAAAGAAATTGATGATAAACTCCTATTTCTAGATATCATGGTCATCCACAAAGCTAACCTTCAATTAGGTCACAAGGTCTACAGAAAACCAACCCATATGGATCATTATTTACACAAAAACTCCAATCACCACCCTCGGCAAAAAAGAGGCATAATCAAAACATTAGTAAACAAATATGTGAACCACACTTTCTCATCGATGAACTAAATCATCTAAACCATGCACTTCAAGCAAATGGCTACTCCAAGAATGAAATCAGAAGGGCAATTAAACTAAAGGTAAAACAAACAACTGAGGAAATACAGTCTCCCCCAGGAAAACTGTTTTTGCCATATATCAAAAGAATCACTGAGCAGATGGGAAAACTTATGAAAAAACACAA
>NW_015162061.1:18705-27391 GCF_001447785.1 Gekko japonicus
GATGAGGAACCATTAACAAGCACTCTGTCAACCAGTTAGAGATCCACCTAACAGTCATAGGATCCAAACCACATTTTACCAATTTGCCCACAAGAATATTATGTGAAAGTGAAACCTTATCAAAAGCCTTACTGAAATAAAGATAAACTAAGTCTACAGCATTACCCTGATCCAGCAAGGTAGTAACTTCCTCAAAAAAAGAGATAAGGTTAGTCTGACATGACAGGAATTTCTTGGGTTCATTTTGATCTCAGACCAAACTGCAGTAGGTATAGCCAACACAATCCTATAAGCTTGTTGAGATTTTGGACTAGATCTCAATAAATTGATTGGACCAGGATACAATGGTTGTTCAGCTATGGCAGGAAAAGAAAGGTTGGGTTCAAGCACAAATCAGGATAATATATCCTCAGGCAACCTTTATCTATTGCTTGTCCCATAGACTTAATCTCACTGTAAATGATCTGGACAATGTAAATGATGTGCATATTATTAAAGCTATAATTAATTTTTTCTGTGAGAGTATTCAAAGGTGATACGTAATACCCAACATACCAATGCTATGTGAAACACGGTGGACATAAAAAATACAATATCTGTGTGTTCAAAGGTCACGATCATATGCACAATTAGCCACACCATAGGCACAAATGCCGGGTGGATTTAAAGGGCGCGATCAGACACAAACATCTGGGAAGCACCCCGCACCCATTGGCAACCCGTTTTGCTCTGCTGCAGAAGCAGAGTAAAAAGACACTAGGGAAAGTCCGGTAGCAAACGGGTTGCTACGGGCCACAGATGGACTTTCCCCTGTGTGATAGCTCCAGCACGCTCCCATGGCATCAGGATAGTCCGATCAGGCCATCCCAACTCTGTGCCACTCCCCCCCCCATCTCAGTATGTGCATCATCGCACACTGCATAGGGACCCCTCAGTGCAGAGATGCGAATCAGTGATCCCTCGTTGAAGCGCACCGGAAGCACACGGCAAAAAAAAACCCGACTCACCCACAGTTGCATCTGATCACACAGTGGCTGGCTGTGCCCGTAGCTTCTGAGGACTGTGTCATTGCACATCTGCAGGTCAAATTCCTATGGAGCAAATAGCCTCACTCCCCCCACACACACTTTATCTTGTGCATGTGACCGCCACCATAGAAAATTATACAAATATTATCTCACACCTCAAGCAATTAGCAGAATCAAGCAACAGCAAGATAAGACAACATTCGTATCAGCTGTTGTGTGCATCACTGACATCATCCTTTATTGTTTTTCTTGTGATCATAAGCAAATATTCTTCAGTGCTAGAGCCAGTTACCCAAGCTCTACAATATGTGACGGTAGATCTAATGGGAATGAAAGCACATATATAATAATTACAGTGGGTAATGGAACAACACATGTAAACTAGAAAGGAGACCATTAGCACAGTAATAGAGAAGTGCAAGAAACTGGCAGATGAAGTGGATGTAGAATTTACAGCACCAAGACAACCCAAATGATAGAAAAATCATACCAATCCTCCCAACCCATCCACAGAAGAGTTTTACAAGCTATGCATCTACATTTCCTACCTGGATTCCCATATGATTTCATTGAGGACTCATTTTAGTGATGTTAACTAACCTGCTTACAGTTTGCTGAAGCGACATCCATTTCAGATGTACCACACTGAAGAAAAAAACTTCCAAGCCCATGGCATTTCCATCCAGCAATTTTACACGTTTTAAAACTTTGTGGATGAATCTGTCACTTGGTATGACTTGTGGTCAGGAAGATATACAAAGGAAACACAATAACCATTCTGGGACATGCAATATCAGCCTTATTGACCTACTAGGTAAAGGTAAAGGTTCCCTTGCTCAAAAGCCAGTCAAATCTGACTCTAGGGTTGTGGTGCTCATCTCCGTTTCAAAGCCGAAGAGCCAGCGCTGTCCGAAGACATTTCCGTGGTCATGTGGCCGGCATGACTGAACACCAAGGCACACGGAACGCTGTTATTTTCCCACTGAAGTGGTACCTATTTATCTACTTGCAATTTCTTGGCAGGAGCTGGAACTAGTGACGGGAGCTCACTACTAGACCATGCTAAATTGTTCCCTGCTATTAAAATGGCCATTCTTACCACACTTTCCCTCCCAGTTACAACATGCACAATTGAACAGCAATCTGTGCAGAGTGAAGACATGGTTAGGTTCAACAGTGAGTGAAAAACGATTGTCTGCATTGTATTTGTTGACTGTCCATAGAGAAAGGTTAAAGACTTATAGCAAAGAGAAATTTGTAAGAGAAGTTATCAACCGTTTGGGCCAAGATCCTCAAAGACTCTAGTTTTTGTTCAAAGAATTATCTCCTTTTTATTCTGTTTCTTTATATTACTGTAAGACTTGAACAAAGACTTCAGATTATCTTCAGATATGTCTTGCTTCCAACAGCAAAGGCAGATTCAATGCAAAAGCTATGAAATGGAACGTTAGGAGCATGGCTTTATCTTGGTTTGGAATCCTATAATCTTGTCATTCATTAGACAAATAAAAGCCATATGTCTTTCAAGTACCTTCTCTTGTTATCGTTACATGGAGAAATAAAACCACTTTGTTACAGGTTAGTTCTGGATTGTGTAACTTCATACAATGCTGTAAGAGGAAGAGCTCACTATTATTCCTATTGCTTCTCTTTAGCACCACATTATTGCATCTTATGGTTGTGTTGTGTTGCTAATGATGACTGCAATGATGACTACAGTCACTCAGACCAATAACCCATAGTAAAGATAAAGGCTTCCTTTGCTCGAAAGCCAGTCGAATCCAACTCTAGGGGGCAGCACTCATCTCCATTTCCAAGCCGAAGAGCCAGCACTGTTTGAAGACGTCTTCATGGTCATGTCGCCAGCGTGACTAGACGCCGAGGTGCATGGAACGCTGTTACCTTCCCACTGAAGTGGTACCTATTTATCTACTTGCAATTTCTTGCTTTCAAACTGCTAGGTTAGCAGGAGCTGGGACCAGAGACAGAAGCTCACTCCATCATGCGGCACTCAGATCTTGAACTGCCAAACTACTGACCTTCCAGTCTGCAGTTCAGTATCGTAACCAACTGAGCCGCTGCAGCCCCCCAATAACCCACAGGTGTCATTAAAAGACTTAGACCCCCTAGAATTAATTTTTGCAGATCCCCATGCCGACCACTGTCCACCTTAAATGTCTACCGTTCAGCACACATTTTGAAAATTAATGGCAACTGCATGAGTGCAGAATTTTACCCTTGCCCAGTTATGAGTCAAATTAAAGCACCTTGGGAATAGACTCTCCTAGTGATTTTTGTCCCTATACTTCTAAACTCCCACAATAGCTTAATAGCTTTCCAGAGTAGAAAGCAAGAATTATAATTCAATTGCTTTTTTGTAACTATTGTTTAAATAATTGTATAGATAAATTACATTTAACAGATTCCTAACAGATTTAACCATTACTATGCTTTAGCAACTCCCTCTGACCTTCAAGTAAGCTATTTTATAGAACTGAAGCACAATGAGAAACTGCTTCCAGTACAGTGTCTGTAATCAACTTGATCATTAATTTCATCTTGCTTAAAGCTAAAATTAAAAGTATTCCTGATGGAGATTTTGAGATTGGTGAGCCCAATCTAGATGTAAAATTGGTTTATGAAATCAATTCAAATAGTTTTAGTCAGGACATTAAGTAGAAGCGTATTTGATATTAGAAGAATCTGTGTGTTTTTTTCTTATTCTCCCCCCCCAAAAAACTGATTTATCTTCATATGTCTGTAGAACTCAGATGACAGAAAAGAGAATTAGTACTAAAGAGCTAAGATCATGTTTTACTAAAGTCTCTAAGCGGTTGGGTCTAAATCACTCCCCATATTCATGCTGGAAAATATTTTTAAATCTTGGTCTGAAAATCAGAATGACCTATCAGCACTTTGTTCCAGTATGGGTTGCTTACTGATTTATTCCACCCGCCTCCATGGATATTTGGCATGGTGTAACTTCTTTTCCTCTTTCCTTTGGAACATTTCCTGTATAATGCAGTTCAGTTTGTTAAGAACATCTGACCATGGTAGATCTTGCCACAGGCCAGAAGTTTAGGTTAGATGATCTAATAAAATGCTCTCCATCTCTATTAATGGCTTTCCGTAGGCACTAAAGAAGAAGAAGAGATTGGATTTATACCCCGCCCTTCACTACCCAAAGGTGTCTCAGAGTGGCTCACAAACTTCCCCACCCCACAGCAGGCACAGTATAGGCACACAAAATGATCAGGATAGCACAACTATTTTACACCTTTGCATGGAGGGGGGAAAAAAGACTATTGTGCTTTGTATTTGCTACACAAAGACTGTTCTTTATTCCAAAACATGTGGTGGGCTTGTGTGTTTGGAATCAAGTCCTAGGTTCAGGATGAGATAAGTTAAAATGATTGACTGATCAGTGTCACACCAGTTTTGCAGACCTTATAGTAACATCCTACTCATATCCGTAGTCATTCATTTCAGGATGCCTGAAAGCAACATTCTGCTAGGTTAGATGAAGCACAGATAGAAGTGCCATCAGAATACTGAAAATGTTTCAAACCCTGCTTATTTATTAACCTTGCCACACAGATGCCACTGAAGTGAAAAGATAAGGTGGAATAAGAGATAGCAAAATAATAAACTCCAAACTAATTACAAGGGTCTATTCTGTCACCCTCAGGATATTTAATCTGCTCCTTAACTTGTAATAAATGGCTATATGGTGTGTCATTACATTTACATCTGAAGGGGGGAAATAGCATAACCAGGGCTTCTCTTTGAATCATATATCATTATTTTGGCACAAGCGGTATCCTCCCATATAACTTCAATTACAGTGTAATCCTAAGCATATTTACTCAAAAGTAAGTCCCATAGAATTCAAGTGTACTTGCTTCCCAATAGGATCACGCTCTTTCCTCCCCCCCATCATTTTTGTGTTTGCAATATCTTTAATGTGATAACAGTCATATTTGCTTATTATCAAGTAAGTTCTTTTGGTTGGGTTTTTTATATATATATACTTTTTTAAAAAGGTAGATATGTGCATAAAGAGCTTTATGCCCTACATATACCATTGTCTTCGGTGGGTGATCTAAATTCTAAATCAGAAAGCCATTGGCACTGAAGAGTAGAGGCCAGGGCTGAGTTCAGACTGGCAGTTTGAAGCGGGAGGGAGTCGTGGTAAAAAAGAGTCGGAACAAACTGTTCCAGCTTTTCCCGTTCACACTGCAGCGTCTGATGCGGGAGCATACCGGGAGGAGGCGCAAGGGAGTGTTCTCACTATTGGCCCGGAGGCACAGCTTTCTTTTTTTTGTAATCTGAAGATATGTGCTTATGCTTATGCATGAGCGTTTAAGCGCATGAGCGCAGAAGAAAAATGTGGCTTTTGGCATTCACACTTTGTTGGTGCAGGATGGACACGGGATAATCCCGCTTTCCAGGGTTTGCTACCACCTTCACCAGGTATCTTTTAAACTCAGGAGCGAAGCGTTACAAGACGGGTTGAGTACAGGTGGGGAACACTTGACAGATGTGCCTGTGTGAATGGCCCATTTAATCCGGTTGTGGAACACTTATAAAACGTGCATATATCGGGGCAAACTGCCAGTCTGAACTCGGCCCAGTAACTTGGATATTGGAGTCAATAATGCTGTTTTAAAGCTTCTGCAAGTTAACGTGGAAAGCCACAAAACCAGGTGAGATGTTTCCAGGCATAAAATTCATGATTCTAGCATATGAATAATTTAAGGTTACCATATTTTGAAATGCAAAAAAGAATTTTCCCAACTGACTACTTCAAACAAGTGATCACTATGACAAATCTCATTTTAAATACCACTGCTATTTAAGATGTGATAATTGCTACTAACTAGGAATATTCCTAACCTTCCAACCCCAAAAGAGGACATTTTCATCAGGTTTTTAAAAAAGACCCGCAAAGAGGAAGGACGCACACACAGAAAGAGGACATGTCCTCTAAAAAGAGGACATCCGGTAACTCTAAATAACTGGAATACTAAACTCTCTTCTTGTTTTTAAAGAAAAACACAATATTGCATTTTCACTGGAACAAATCTGATAGAAGAGGGAGATGTTTTCATTCCCTTCCCTCCGTAGCATTTAGACACATAGGTCATCCAACCCTGGGAAACAACCCTCTTAGGGTCAGAAATAGCTGTGGGAGGGGAGGGGGCAGAACACAGGAAAGTTACAAAAACCTCACGAAGCTGAAAGTCATCAACATGTGTAACTGGAGCTTGGTCAGATTTCTTCAGGAAAGCTTGCCTATGTTGGTAAAGTCACTTTTGAGAAAGGTTACCTATGGCCTCTGCCACACGGAGGGGAAAAACACCGGCAAAGTGTGGCTTTTAAAGCTACACCAAAATAGACACGCCGCGGCGGGATCCCACGGATCCCATGAGCCGCGGCGCCGTTGCTCTCCGGCACAATCAGATGCCAGGGAGGAAGCCATGGTCGGGAGACCGAGGCAGCCGGCTGCGCATGCATGCGCGTGCGCAGTTCAGCCAGGAACCAGGGATGCACCAGCAGAAGGATGCGCTGGCGATCCCACGGCCACGCTTGCCCGCGGCCGTTCAGGTAAAACCTCCTCAGGAGGTGATTTAGTTTAGATGCAGGTTTCGGCCGGAAGGGCCGGATCGGGGACGGGTGCGCAACGTTTCCCAGATGTTGCGGTGGGATCGCGCCCGTTTGCTGCGCCCCCGATCCTCTCCCAGCCCAAAACCTTTCATGTGACCGGGGCCTATGTCAGTAAAGTCACCTCTGGGCACACCAACTGAGCATCTAGGAGCAAAGCTAGATCAAGTCTGAACCTAGTCCTTCCATGGGAAATACAACCCCATCTAGCGAAGGCTGAACCTCCAAGCAACATTCCCACCCTCTTGTCAAGATTTAGCTTCAGTTTGTTCAATCTGATTCCAACCATCACTGATTCCAGGTGCCAGTTAAGCAAATCTACAGTCTCCTTAGGATCAGAGGAAAAGGAAATGAGCTATATGCTTACTGCTGACATGTTCCCTCAATCATCCTGTTTTTTCATGCAGAAGAAAGATTTCATAGGAGAAAAGTCAGGACTCTGTGGAATCTCAGATTTTGATGACCGATGGGAATCACAGCACCACCTTCTGGACCCTGTCCTCCAGGGAGAGCCAGAACCACCACAAGATAGTATCTATTTTCTGTAAGCATTAGGTGCCTTTGTAAGCATTACTTTCCTCTGAAAGCATTTTTTAAAATTAAAATGCTAAACATTAGGTGCCTTTGTAAGCATTACTTTCCTGGTCTTCTTACTGAACTCACACAGGTGCTTCATTTATTTTATTCCTTATTTTTTTTCCCTTTCCACTTTGTCACTGGGGCTGTAATACTTCACTCGTGTTTCTCTTTCATGCTCACAGAGCTATCGACAAAAGAGCAAAACTAAAGCAAGATGCTCACCAGGAACAAGCCTGAATAGTTCAGAAAACTCCAATGCAAAACATTATATAAAGAAGTTTGCTAACCAATGCAAAGCAACCACTTGGATGCTCCATGGTTAAGAGACAACTATCTTACGTCCTTATTGCCAGCCACATCTTGTATTCAGTCTTTGATTAGTTAAAGCTGCCAGTGAGGATACTTATAATAAAACTGTGCCATTTATTTAACACAGTTTTATTCCTTTCTCAAAACTGTCATTTTAATGCCAACAACAATAAAGTGCTCTTGACAGCACCATCAATCAAAACAAGTGTTTTGTTTTCAACATTAATTTTATGGCAACAAGCTGAGGGTGAATCTATTACATTTATCATTTTAAAAAAACTTTGATCAGATGGTCTGATGACTTGATCTAAGAGAGTAGTGAGATGAGGCAGTATAACGTATTGTTATGCCGGTCTGTTTTCTGTACTTCCTACTGCATGACCTTATACCAGGAACTCTCTTTCTGTGCAATCCTGTTAAACTCTGTTCTGCATAACAGTAACAGAAGTATACCTACCCTGCTGGGATGTTGTAAGAAATAATTAACAGAATGTGTGTCAGGCTCCTCATCATACCTTTCGGGAAAAAGGATCCCATAGAGCCCCTTATCATTAGAACTGCAAGGAGAACTACTTCCTACTGGTGGACCTGTTTGTGAGCAACGGCTTCAAAATAAAATGGTTTGACTCAGGGGTCATTTCGTAGAAAAAGAGCTAGGGGGACTCATTAGCATAATTCATTAGCATATGCCACACCCCCTGACATCACCAGAAGTGTGTCCTCCCCACAGCCAGCGGCAACCTCCAGCGGGCACCAGCAGGGAGCTCCAGGCCCCGCCCTCCCGCACCTCACCCGGGGGGATGGCGTCCCCCCGTGTCCCCCCCCAAATGACCTCTGGTTTGACTTCAGAGATCCATTTTCCGGAGTTATTAATTGTTCCCTGCACCTTAGGTTGGTCACTAAAAGCATTCTTATCCTATTTGGCAACTGTTTGGGGCTGATAAGGGGTTTGCCAATAAAGACATATTATTATTTTATTTTTTTCAATGCAGAAACCGATGCTGAACACTAAGCACAGTTTCTTTCTGTTATCATTTTTGTAACTTTTTAAAATCAAGTCCATAGTGGCTACAGTAGACTAATTAATTAGGTTGGTTAATGTACCC
>NW_015162061.1:27409-45665 GCF_001447785.1 Gekko japonicus
TTTCCCTACCTGGATTAACAACTACATTTCTCTCTCATTCTTTATTGCACACCCACATCATTCTGGAACCATTAAATTTCAGAAATAAAAAGCTATGACATCCTGTCATATTAGATGGAGAGTTATACAAACATTTGTATGCTTTTAAATCACTCAGAATTTACAATTTTAACAGCACACCAGGGATAATACAATAAATGCTCAGTAACAATAGTAGAAGAAGCTCTTCATCAAACATTTGAACAGTTAAGGGTCAAGTGATATCATATGCATACATGAGTACAAAATACAGCAGTGTGAAAAGATGTGTAACTGTACAACCTGGAGGCAGTAATTCGTTGTTCCTAGCCACCACTTCCCTAATAAACAGTTGCTTAAAACAGGTTACTTATTCTACCTGTGTATATATACCACACTTGATAGGACACTCAGAGCCAGTTTGATGTGGTGGTTAAGAACAGCAGACTCTAATCTGGAGGACCAGGTTTGCCTCCCCACTCCTCCACGTGCAGCCAACTGGGTGACCTTGGGTCAGTACAGCTCTCTCAGAGCTGTTCTTTCAAGAGCAGTTATCTTTCAGAGCTCTCTCAGCCCTACCTACCTCACAGGGTGTCTAATGTGGGGAAAGGAAGGGAAGGAGATTATAAACTGCTCTGAGACTCCGGGTGAAGGGTGGGGTATAAATCCAACCTTTCTTCTTGAACACCCAAGTCAAGTGAGAATCAGCTCCATTCGTTATTTTAATCTTGAAAAGATTGTTTAAATCAGGGGTCCCCAATGTGCTGCCCATGGGCACCGTGGTTCCCACCAACACCTTTCCTTGTGCCCATCAAGGGCTTTTAAAAAGTGGGCATGACTGAGAAGGGTTTCTGTTTAGCAAGGCTTCCGATTGGCAATTGGAGATTTGATTGGATGTGCAGATTTTTTTTAAAAAAACATTGATTTGGCAGCAGCTGCCTCCACAGCACAAGGATCTTCACGGAAGGTATGACTGAAAGTAAGCCGTGGCAGCCATTTTATGACTGACTCCACCTCCTGCAACAGACATTTTGTGGCAGCCATTTTGCAGCTGTGCCACCATGGTATGTCAGAATTCCAAGGTTCCTGCAGGCTCAGAAAGGCTGGCGATCCCCAGTTTAAATGAATAAACACCTTGTCACAGTGATTGTATTAGCTGATGTCCGGGAGTGAGTCACTTCAGGAAAAAGTAGGTGTTAAACTTAATTTTCTGGCAAGGAATCTTCTGACACGGGAAGAAATACCATGGAAATTGTAATAGATGGGTTATCTGAGCAATAATAGGGTTTTCCAGAGAGACAGAGCAGAGTGGGCCCTGAAAATGAAAGGCAATGGAAAATTGAGGAAGAAAGGTATGATATGTTAATGGTTAAAAAAACTGTCAGGGGGAAGAAGGGGAAAGACTTCTTCATGGGGCATGGAAAAACAGTAACTAGATTTTGGTAACCCAGCTTATTTGTCTCTCATTAGATACAGGTTAGATACAGTATAAGATGCAGCGGGGACTTACCCCATCACCACTTTTTGTGGTCCCAGGGCTCTAAGAAAGCTGGTGGGGCAGCCATGTGGCTGGCAATCCCTTGGGCTGCGTGGCTAGGTTGGGGGGCTGGAGCTCTAGCAATAGCAGCCTGTGTGGATCGACGTCAGGTGGGCTGGAAAGAAGCAGGCAGTCCTGGGGGCTTTACCTGCACACTCCTTCCCTATATAGCCAGGTGCCGCATGATCCTCGGTCTCAGATCGCTGCGTCTTTCACTGTGCCTGTCCATCTGGCACAGCTGCCTTTCCTGCCCTCCACGTGGCTGAGCCAGGCAGGCAGAGTTCTTGGCCTCTTTTCCCATGGGCCACACTGCAGTCAGCATCCTTTTTGGCCACTGCTGTGGCTCGGTTCAAAACTAAAAAAAAAACACCAGAGATCCAAAACAGCTGACAGGTGTGTGGAAGTGGCTTGGCTCTCCTCCATGCCAATCTAAGAGCTCTGGCAGCACAGAGGAAAGCCACCACCAAAGCGAAGCTCTTTAAAAAAAAAAACCAAACAACAAAACTGAAAACAGCTGATGGATGGCTTGAAGCAGTGCACTGGACTCTCCTCCAGTCATGATCTAAGGGCTCCATGCCGTGAGAAACCTCCTCCAGTGGTGATCTAAGGGCTCCATGCCGTGAGAAACCAGCAGAAGGGTGTCAAGGTACCATACCCCCCAAGACAGCTGCAGCAAGGGAAAAGTGAGCACCCAAGACTGGCCCCTAGCGCATTTCATGTGTTGCAAGGGCTGCCCCTGTCCAAACCATCAGGCAACATGTCCTGGGTCTGGCCCGTAGGGTGTCATATGGCACCAGGGGCTGATCTCACCATGGGCAGGCAGTGAGTGATGTGACCTTCAACACTGCATGGCAGGCACCTCCACTGCCACCAGACCCAGTCATGGGATGCCCCCACCACTCAGGCTCAGGATCATAGAGCAGTTTTACAGGGCATTGCCCAGGCCATCGCCCAACTTTTGGAGTGTTTTGACCAACAAAGCACTGCCCCACCAGCAACAGAGACACTGGCTGCATCCTATCCTTGAGGTAAGAGAAGCAGCATTTGCCAGCACTTATTGTTATTGTTATTATTTTAAAGACTCCAGCACTTTGAGAGGCAGCATTCCTCTTCCAAAAAGAGCTGCTCCATACGCAAAAAGTTGCGGAGGGTGATGGGGGTCCGGGACATTTCCAGCAGCGATACAACTTCAGGTGAGTCTTCCTCAGAGGAGGATTTAGCACACACAACTGGTAACTATGGATTAGCTGGAGCCTACATTCCAGGTCTGCCAACATGAGGCCTTAGGTGTAGGGGGGTCGAGCAGTCTGGACTCGGAGCTATATGGGAAACAGACCGGCCCACCAGGATGCAAGCCCCTCCTAGGTATGTTAATAGTGAGCACCCACCAGTCATCCACTTGGTGCATAAAGTCCAAGAGCAGGTCTTGGACAGCTACTATGTGAACTTTTTCACACTCTTGAGACCGGAAGGAGACATTGGCTGGGTGGGACCCCATCACAAAACAAAAGATGCTGGGAAAGGGGGCATAAACTGCTCTTTCCAGAACTGGATATCCAGGTACACAGTTTTTGTGAGCACTGTACAGTCCACCTACCCAGATTCCAGCCACTTAGCCAATGTGCTTTGGGCTTCAGCTCTGGCAGGAGACACCCCCACTATTGAAGATGACAAGGCATTCGGGCGGATGGTGCAACACAACAAACTGACCAGGTGAGACTTTTTGGTTGACAAGCTCTGGCTTCTCATCATGGGCCTGCACACAAAAGCATGGCACAAGCCAGCCCTTGCTAATTCCAGCTTCAGGTGGAATTCCCTCCAGTCAGTATTCTGGGAGTACAATCAGGGCAGATGTCATCGGTCCAGGTGTAAATTTGAACATAATTGTGACTCCTGTTTTGAACTGCATTCGCAGCCATCCTGTCCCCCGGGGTGGGACTCACGACATCCCTTTCAGGGTGCCCAATTCTCAGCTCTGGCTTTAAAAAGGAGAGAGGATCAGATACCTCTGCTGCTGGCACTACCATATAATTTGCCCCCCTCCTTTTTATGATAGTTTGGCCAAAACCCTGGTTCGCCTTCAGGCTGTGTTGCCCCTACTTGCTTTGTACCTCAATAGAGACACAGCAGAATATTTGAGAGAGGGTTGGAGGCTGTGATTCAGTATCCCCTTTAGGGGCCTAAGGGGCCCTATGGACTGTATTAACCTCAGATTTGCCAGGGACCTACCCAATGTTGTGGCAGAAAAAGTCACCAAGGAGTGTACAGTGGGCCAGGTGGCAGGCCCCCTTGAATCCTCACCTATCCCAAATTTCAGGGTTTCCCACTTGGGTGTGGTACCAAAAAAGCCCTGGGCAAGTTTCAATTGATTCATCACCTGTCTTACCCCAGGGGGTCATCTGTCAATGATTATATTTCCCCAGAACTTTGCTCTGTGAAGAATGCCTCTTTCGACCATGCAAATTGTGCAGTCTTGTGGCACAGGTGCCCTTATGGTAAGATGCAACATTCAGTTGGCATTCTGCTTGTTGAGGAAATTAATTTTTAAGAGGCCTTGAGAGTTTTTAGTTGACTGGAAATTTAAACCTTCAGACCTCTATGTCCTTGTAGTGGTGGAAGTAGCTAAATTGTGGGCCCCTCAACTCTGGAAAACTTCCTGGGGTCAGAAGGGACAGCTGAGGGGGAGAAACATGGCAAGCAGCTATAGTCCTTCCACTGACAACTCCACTGGATGGAGCTCGTAAGGCAGCTTCCTATGTCCAATGACAAGGAGTTTTTTAAGACACCAACACTGGCCAAGTTCAGACTGGCAATTTGAAGTGCTAGGAAGTCGTGGCAAAGAAGACCCAAAACAAACCAGGAACAG
Organism: Gekko japonicus; assembly: GCF_001447785.1. Lineage (NCBI taxonomy): Eukaryota > Metazoa > Chordata > Lepidosauria > Squamata > Gekkonidae > Gekko > Gekko japonicus. Next base: position 31,831 of record NW_015162061.1, read on the forward strand.
CTTGTTTGCGGTATTCCCATTCACACTGCAGCGAATGAAGTGGGAGGATACCGTGGAGGAAGCGCAAGGGAGCATTCTCACTGTCAGCCCGCCCCTGGCAGGCTGTTAGTGGTTGTTTCTGCGCTCCGCTGCACGTGCCTATGTGCATGGGTGCCTGCCGCGAAAACAGCCAGCGCCTATTATCAATGACTGCGGGTTGTTCCCGCCTTAGCAGCGCGTGCGTTCACATGTCAGGGAACCGGAATCAACCCGCTCGACACACGGTTTGCTACCACTTTCACCTGGTACTTTTTAAACTCAGGAGGGAAGCGGCACAAGACGGCTTGAGTAAGGCTGGGGGATGCCTGACAGATGTGCCTGTGTGAACCCGCCCCTTTAATCCGCTACTGAAACGCTCCTGAAACGTTTGGCTGCCGGGCCAAACTGCCAGTCTGAACTCAGCCATTGATTAGGTAAAAGCATAAAACAGTAAATTAAGAACATTAGATCTTAAGGGGCTACATGGGTGACATAGGGTTATTAGCAGAAGATATTTTAAGATAATGTAAGTGAAGGGAACAGCAGAGTTGAGTCCCAATAAAGAATATATATGAACAGTATATGCTAGTAATTATTTTCCCATTCAACATGTACTTTTGAAAATCTTCGCCAAGGCTAACATACAGCAGACATGGAAAGAATGTTTTCTTCCCACACATACATATTTTGAGCTCTTATATCGTGACACAGTTGTAGATCACTAAACAATTCTCTTTTCAAAATTACTGCATCGCCTAGTAAATTTATCAGGTAGACAGGCCAAAATATATCTACAGGTACATGTGACACCATTTCTGATCAATGGTAAGGTGTGTAAATATCTCTCACACTTACAGATGCACACAGTGCTGAGCACAGCGTGTTTTTAAAGTGATTTATTTGAATCAGGAGACCCAATTGGTGGTTCCCTAACAGCTGCAGCAAAGATGTTTCTTCTCAGTTTCATTTACCTGGAGGCAAACACAGCTGGATGGCAGTGCAAATACTCAAACAACTGTCCTGAGAATAGGGCTGCAGAAATAGCCAGAAGGCTTTAAAAAATGAAAGAAAAAAGAAGAAGAAATAAAATTAAAAAACCATACAGTGGATTTTTTCTTTACGACTGAATATCAAGCAAGACCGACTATTCTACAACAACAGTCCATAAGCCAAGGAAGAGCTATGCACCATTAATATCATTAATTTCAATTGATTTATATGTTTATAAATTGTGTTGGATTGTGACCAGACCACCCTCCATCTTTAATTTCCATAAATGCTCTTACTAAGGTTGCCATGGGATTTACTCAATTGGATTATTTTTAATAGCAATTTATAAATCATGCTTAATTCAAGAGTGTGGCAAAAGTGTATAATTTAATAATTAGAGCCCTCTGCATAACACTCAGCTGGAGCATGCCTTTTTGCCTGGACCCTACCCTTCACCTTGGGAGCCCCTGCTAATAACAGTGGTATTGTTCTTGCCATCACTGGAGAGAAATGTACCTACAAAACAAGGGCAGGGGAGAAAAAGTGCTATATAATGAAGTTAATTATCTAACTATTCAAATTATTTTCAACAGGTGAAGACTTGACTTCTAAGTGCTGCAATTTAATATAAAGTGATTATCAGAATTGTTGTTGCCTCTGGCTTGGTAATTATACAGACCAGTCATCAACAGACTGTTAATTCAGTTTCAGTGGATTTTTTTTGCTTATAAAAACATTTTGTTTACAGACTTTAAAAATACCATTTTATGCAGTTGCTTAATTTAGTGTACTGTCTGGGGCGGTTCCAATTTTTTTATTAATACTAAAAAGTCACTACATAAACCTTAGTTTCCATTTATATTTTGTAGATGCTAGCTCCCCCACCCCCTTATTCTCTACCTGACATATCAAGGACCATTCCACAACAGAAATATAGTTTGCTTTAGAAACTTAAAGCAGTCCAAATGACAAGTGATCTACCGAACGCGTTACAAGGATGGCTATTAAACTGCTATCTTCTGAAGTTGTCAAGAACGCCAAACACAGATTGAAACTGATGGCTGCCAAGCAGGCATTTAACATGGAAGACTACGGCCTATGCAGTCAATGTGGACTCACTTAACATTCTCATTTGAAATTTGGGAACCTAATTGGATGGCAGTACCTATACATTTTGAAAGTTCGATGCAGAATAGTAACAAATTGTAGTCCTCTCCTACTTCTTCTGCAGGGATAAAATGATTTTTCAGGTGTTACACCATCACATCTCTATTCAACACAGATAAGAACACTTTAAAAAGTCGCACCATTCCACAGCAAATTAATTCAAGTTGATTTAAACAGACATAAGACCCACAATAATCAGGTGTGGGGAAAAGTGATTTGGATTTGGTGTTATAGTATTATGTCCCAAGGCTGTACCTTCCTGTAAAGCAAATTTGGATTAAGTATCAGGAGACACTGGAAGTAAGAATGGATGGGCAATTAAACAACTTGTTAGAGGAAGCTGCAGTAATTGAAATTCAGTGAATAATTTGTTCGGAGGAGCTGCAATGATAACAGCAAAAAAAATGGAAATGCACTTTAAAAACCTATCAGTGGAGAACTGGGCTGGGAAGATTTGGGATGTTTTGTAAATTAAATTATTTGGTTAAGGAAAGATCTTGCAGTGATAGAGTGATGATTAATTTCTGACGGTTTGGAAAAGATTTATAAATACTGGAATTGGAAGTATCCATGGCATAACATATGTGCACAGATATTGCCGGTGTTTTGAAGCATAGCATTTCCGTTCTATGGGTTCCCTGAAAATATCTATTGTGTATTTTTATTTCAATTGTATGATACTACTATTGATGTACACCGCACAATTTAAAATAAACGTTTTAAAAGGGAAAATAAAGTCGAACCTCCTGAATGGAAAGCACATTTTAAAAGTCTGGAGGAACTTATAGTGTGGGCCCAGGGAATCCAGGGTAAATAAGATGACATTTTGTATCCCTCTGAATGCCATGACTGAAAGTTTTATGGGGTTCGCACACAAAAGCCACGAGGTACTTGTGTATGTGCAAAACGGTCTAAGGACAAATATGGCACCAATTCACTGGGAGACGCCCATTGCGGTCTGGGAGGTGGGCGAAGGAAAGCATGGTCTGCAGCCTCGTGCTGCCCTTGGGCTTGTAGGGGTGGGGTCAGTGGCGCTTATTGGGCAGCTGCAGTCAGACATTGCCAAAATGGCATCTAAATCCCCACCCCAGCTGACTCGTGTCTTCAGCCTCTGTGGCAAATTTTTGACATTGGGGTGGATCCTTTGTGGGGAGGACATGCCTGTGTGCTCACCTCCCGCTCACCTCTCTTCGTGTCTTCAGCCTCTGTGGCAAATTGTTGACATTGGGGTGGATCCTTTGTGGGGGAGGACATGCCTGTGTGCTCACCTCCCCCATTTCAGAGACTCCCTTATGGGGTCTTGGGGGTGGAGCCACTTAAGGTGCATGCCCAGGTCAGCGGCTGCCAGCTGGCTTCCACCACCAGGTGATGAAATAGTAAAAGAGAACACGATTCCACCAGCAGGTGGCATGGGGACCATACACATCCATGTGGATCTTGGATCTTGTTACTCCACAGTTATATTCCCCGGCAAGTGGGCTGGCGGTGTGATTATTGGGCAGCAGGCAGGTCACCTGTTGCTGCAACAATGCACCTTTGACAGTAATCAATAAAGCCAGTTTGGTATAGTGGTTAATTGTGCAGACTCTAATCTGGGAAAACTGGGTTTGATTCCCCACTCCTCCACTTGCAGCTGCTGGATGACCTTGGGCAAGCCATAGTTCTGTCAGAGCTGTCCTTGAAAGAGAAGTTATCTCAGAGCTCTCTCAGCCCCACCTACCTCACAGGGTGTCTGTTGTGGGGAGGGGAAGGGAAAGGAGTCTGTAAACTGCTCTGAGACTCCGAGTGAAGGGCGGGATATAAATCCAATCTCTTCTCTCCTCTTTATTTTATCCAAACACTGGTTTCTCTGGTTTTCTTCCCCCTCATCACTGCATTGCCCTCTTATCCTCCCTAGACCCACAAATATCCACATATGACCCGGATGTAGCATGTATATTTCTCCCATTCTTCAGTCACTCCACTGGCTGCCAATCTGTTACCAGGCTCAATTTAAAGCGTTGGCTATCACATACAAAATCCTTCATGGCCTTGGACCTTCATATCTGCAAGACCGTCTCTCCCTCTATGCTCTGTCATGACAACTTCACTCACCCAAGTGAGGCCTTCTGCAGGTGCCAAGCTGCAAATGGACAAAATCAACACCTGCCTGTACACCTGCATTCTCTGCTGTGGTCCCCACCTTGTAGTATGGTCTGCCTGAGGACGTCAGGAAGGCTCCCACTCTCCTGGATTCCCACAAACAATGCAAAACTTAGGGTTGCCAGCTTCCAGGTGGGGTCAAACAACAAATATATACACTGCAAAAACCTTTTTTATAAGTTAATGTGTTCTATTTGTTCCATCTTATAAAATGCATTGTGTATAATTCATAATATTCTAAAACAGGTATATATTCATTACATGCAATATCAACAATAATAATCAGTTCATACAATCTAATAACTACCAGTCCATTTACATCCTTTTTACAAAATAAATCCCAATGGGAGTTTCTAGAATTGTATACCTGCTTCTCCTTGCTTGAAAGTCTTCTAAAGGGGGGAAGCTTTCTTTTGTGGTTACATTGATGTTTAAATTGATGTTTGTTGCTGGTCCTACAAGAGGCCCATTAGGCAGCTGAAATTCATAGATAGAGTGCTCCTGTCTTTCTCAATTTAAGCATCAATGTAACCACAAAAGAAAACTTCCCCCCTTTAGAAGACTGAGGCCCCAATGCTCCCCCTCTTTTTTAACAGGCCTCAACTTCCAGGGCTGTTGGACCTCCCCCGCCTCGGGATGCCACGGCCACTGGAGCCCAGGGCGGGCTTGACAGCTTTATTGTTGGAGGAGAAGCAAGTAGATGCCACTGCAAAAAGGGTGTTCTACCACTTAGCTCAGAAAATGGCCCCAGCCACATGGATCCATGCTATGGTTATCTCAAGGCAAGACTACTGTAAAACACTGTACGTTGGTCTGCCCTTAAAAACAACTCAGAAACTATAGCTGGTTCACAACACTCATTCTATTGGATGCTAAATGAAATCTGCATTTCACTCCCACCATGAGACACTCCATTAGCTACTGATCAAGTACCAAGCTCACTTCAAGGTTTTAACTGTCACTCAGAATGCTCTTCTTGGTATTAGACCCATGTACCTGCAAACCTTCCTATCTTGCCATGTTCTGCTGTGACATCTCTGCTCATTTGGGCAAAGCCTTCTGAAGGTACCACCCCTACAAACTGGTAAAATTGGCAACTGCCCATTCACGAACATTCTCTGTGGTGGTTCTCACATTATGGAACCATCTGCCTGGAACTATAAGGAAAGTCCCCATACTTTGCAAAATGTATTTAAAAACCCAGAATTGTTCAGGAGGGCATTCTTGTAGAGGACTGGAACTGTAGTGTAATGGATAACTTCAGAAGGTAAACTCCGTTATGGATGCTGAGTTTTTGCTTCCAGTTCTTCCATCCAAGCCCCAGTGCATTAAGTTGTTTTACAATGAATCTTTGTTGTTCTATTCAAACAAGTGCAGGGCCGCGATACCTCCGGGGGATTCCACCCCCTCATTAGGCCTGCACACAGCGCGACTCCCAAGCCTACCACTAGCAGGCCCAGCATGATTCCTGGGCTGCCTGCTGGCAGCAGCAGACCTGAAGAAGCCCCTGGGTTGTATCAGGGGCAGCAGTATGCCCAGCGTGGCTGCTGCCACTGGACCCAGCACGGAGCCCTGAGCTGTGCAGCTACTGCCAGGCCTATCACGGAGCCATGGGCTGCCCAACTGCCACTACCAAGCTCAGCATGGAGCCTTGGGCTGTGCAGCCACTACCACTGGACCTAGTGTGGAAACCCAGCTGTGCAGTCGCTGCCACTGGATCCAGCACAGCTCCCCTGCGACACCGCCATTGACCGCTGGAGATGAGTGTGTTTAGTAAAGAATGATGTTTTACTTTTGGCGGGATTTAAACCCCCCATGTATTTTTTTAAATCAGATTTTTCTGCAAATAGGGAATGCCCCAAGTTTGCTGAAAAATCTGTTTGGCCTCCACGTGGTCCTGATCTGCAGATTTAGCTATCTGCAGATGGGAGAATTGTTCAGGAGGGCATTCTTGTAGAGGACTGGAACTGTAGTGTAATGGATAACTTCAGAAGGTAAACTCCATTATGGATGCTGAGTTTTTTCTTCCAGTTCTTCCATCCAAGCCCCAGTGCATTAAGTTGTTTTACAAGGAATCTTTGTTGTTCTATTCAAACAAGTGCAGGGCCACGATACCTCCGGGGGGATTCCACCCCCTCATTAGGCCTGCACACAGCGCGACTCCCAAGCCTACCACTAGCAGGCCCAGCATGATTCCTGGGCTGCCTGCTGGCAGCAGCAGACCTGAAGAAGCTCCTGGGTTGTATCAGGGGCAGCAGCATGCCCAGTGTGGCTGCTGCAAGGTCCAGTACAGATCCTGGGTTGCACAGCCACTGGACCCAGCACGGAGCCCTGAGCTGTGCAGCTACTGCCAGGCCTAGCACGGAGCCATGGGCTGCCCAACTGCCACTACCAAGTTCAGCATGGAGCCCTGGGCTGTGCAGCCACTACCACTGGACCACTGGACCTAGCGTGGAGACCCAGCTGTGCAGTCGCTGCCAGTGGACCCAGCACACCTCCCCCGCGACACCGCCATTGACCGCTGGAGATGAGTGTGTTTAGTAAAGAATGATGTTTTACTTTGGGGGGGATTTAAACCCCCCATGTATTTTTTTAAAAAAAAATCAGATTTTTCTGCAAATTGGGGAGTGCCCCAAGTTTGCTGAAAAATCTGTTTGGCCTCCACGTGGTCCTGATCTGCAGATTTAGCTATCTGCAGATGGGGGCCAATAGTATATAGACAAGTGAGGGCCCACAAAACTCATGGGGGGACTCTCATCTCCCCTCTCTTCATGAGTCCAGCCCCCCCCCCCCCCCCCCCCCCCCCCCCCCCCCGCCCGCCCACCTTGAAACCTGGCATTGGCAGTTTCTGGGAGTCACTCCAAGCCTGGAGCAGCTCCCACTGCCTGGCACTGCTGAGCTTAGAGTGGTTCCCAGCATCAGCCGCCACCATTGTAGGGCCCAGAGCAGCTCCAGTGTCCATCGTAATAAGGCCCAGAGCAGCTCTTGGCATCCTCCACCACTGTGGCAGGGCCCAGAGTGGCTCCAGTGTCCATCGTGGCAGGCCCCAGAGCAGTAATCCAAGGGCTGTCTACTCAGAATCTTACTCAAGTCTATCCCGTAGGACTTATTCCCTGGAAAGTGTTCTTGGGACAGCACTGTTAAGTCTCCTTTTCAGCCCACGCAGTCAGTTTGCATGATGAATTCCAGACAGCAGGAGGACACATAATTTCTATTGTCTCCTTCTATAATAAACTGGTGTCGCATAGTAGTGAAGAATACACATTTAGAGCAGAAAATCCCAAATTCAAATCTCAGGTCAATTATGGACACATTATTAAACAAGTCGTTATCTCCAAGCAAAGCCCTATCCCTGGTTATATGATGATGCAGCCTTCCAGCCACATTACTGTAACATTCTTTGAGCACAGGAAGCACAACATAAATGTGTTCCGTCTCATTATCATTGTAATTGGCGAAGCCAAGATCCAGGCATCTCACAGCAAGAGCCATGGGCTTCAAATGATTCCACTGAAGCTCCAGGATATTATAATACATGGAGTCAAACACTACAATATTGGAAACATTTCTGGAGCAAGAGAGAATTCATGTACTACAATTGGTAAATTATAAAATGCCAAATAGGAAACCTATTGCACTGAATTTGCTGATATCTTGTTCTATCTTATGCTAAGCTCTTATACACAAAATCGCCATGCTAAGCTCTTATACACAAAATCCTATTTATAAATAGAAGCTCTGCTGCTGTGTAAAATTTTCAATAAAACGTCCTCTGTGGCAACCCCTCTGGCCACATTCCAGTACAGAGTTGGTACACCTAAGCCTACAGAAACCAATGTATACAAGTGTTCATAATGTTGTGCTGGACTATTCATAAGATGTACAGTGCAGGCATGCAAATGCATGAGCTTCAATCACTGTGGTATTAAAACAGATGTTTTTGAAAGAATCTGCCAATGGACTCTAGACAGGTTTTTGTCAGTTATAGATGCCACCTATGTTACTCTAACAGTGATTTTAAGTAATTAATGAAGAGCCAATGATACAGTCTTCTCAATTGGCTTAATTTTAAAAGGCATTTTGTTTCCTAAAATATTAAGCGGAAAGTAGTAGTACAGGAAATAGTTTTACGAAGTGTTTTCCTGTGGAAACCAAATTTCTTGTAGGAAAGTACCATCTGGTGGATATATTGGAAACTGCAGCAGTTATTTGCTAAATTGATAATACATGTTTTCTTTCTGTGCTTTTACATTTCTGATATTTTAATATCTGGAAATCTTAGTTAGTGATATATGCCTACATGTGTTTTGCTGCATATTTTGTAAGCCACCTTGGGTCTTTACCTAGGGAGAAAAAAGGTAGAAGTATTTGAAATTAATATCATTTTGCAAATTCTGCAGGTATACCAAGCTATTCTAAATAGCCAATAACTGGCAAATGCCAGAACAATACAGTTTCTCACAAGTTCCTACATTCTAGTGTTACATTTTCTTTTGAATTGCACTTTTCAATCAACTGTTCATGGATTACTGTGCTTCATTATGATTTTAAGCTGCTACGTCTTATGCTGTCTCATACATGTCTCACTTCACCCCCCTCTGAACTTCTGGTGGCAGAGGAACAAGGAGATGGGGTGTACCAAGACTTAAGTAATGTGATCAAAGCTGTCTGCTCTTGTCTAAAAACTACAACTACAAAAAGTTGCAAATTTCTCTTGGAGTTTCCAAGAGTTTTTTCAAAGGCATTTGACATGTGGAACATGTTATATTTAATCGACTCAGGAAGGCAAAGTAAATAACAACGGCCCCTTAGGTCAAAGTTATTTTTATAATTTTTAAAGCTGTTCTAAATATCCAGTATTGTGTAAAGGAGAACTAAAAGGTTTTAAATAAATTAAATAAATATCAACTTGCTATTATCGGCACTGTGGTTCAAATACAGAACAAGCACATTAATAAATACAGAAAAGGCCACTTGGTATTTCTCCTGTGCAATTGAGGAAGCCCAGCAAAGCAAGCTCTCCCTCATTCCCTCCCTCCCTTCAGGGAGGAGCCTCAGCCAATGGAAGGAAAGAAAGGCTTCCCTTTGTCTTCTGCAGCCTGGCCAGGAAGCAAGCTCTGGCTTTTGCGTACCTTGCTACAGTGTGTGTGGGTTTTGTTGGGCTCTTTATGCCAGGGCTCTCCTGGGTGTTGGGTTCCCTCCCCCTTTTCACTGTATTCGTGCCCTCATGATCCAGTCTTTCTCAGTAAGAAAGCAATGTGAACTATTTTAGAGGAGAAATAACAACAAGCCAGTGAGGTGGATCAGGCTGAGAGTATGTGTCCAGACTAAGTTCACCCAGCACATTTCCTTTGTAGGTAGTTATTTCTCAGGGGAAGACTATAGATTTATAAACAAACACATGGCCCTCAGTCTGTGTCAGAATGCCTTCTCATGTTCTTGACCAGCACATGAAGCAACTTATGTAGAAAAGGTTGCAATGCCCAGCCATTTCATTTTTCCCCTGGGTCCTAGGCTCAGAACACTGAACATGAGATTTCTGTAATAAATGTCAATAAATCAAAAGCAGGTTTGCAGCTTACAGATAAACACCAGAACATCATACTCAAGATTGCCACAGCACAGACATTTTGATACAATAATTCAGAGCAAGAGGTGTCAGTTATCCTTGATGCTTTCCAGTCCAGTTTCTGCCCTGACCATGGGATGGACATGGCTCTGGTAACCCTTACAGATGACCTCCATAGGCAGCTGGATCAGGGTGGGTTGGAGCTGCTGTTCCTATTAGATCTAATGGCAGCATTCGACACAGTTGACTATGATCTGTTGACCCACCACCACATTGCCAACGTGGGAGTTTGATGGACTGCCTTACAATGGTTTTTCTCCTTTCTCTATGGTCAGGGACAGATGGTGGTGTTTGGTGAGAGGGTCTCCCTGCAACACCCACTTGAATGTGGAGTACCGCAAGGGGTGATCCTCTTGCCAGTGTTATTTAAAATCTATATGCACCCTCTCGCCCAGTTAGCCAGGAGTTATGGGCTGGGTTGCCATCAATATACACATGACACCCAGATCTATCTGTTAATGGATGGACATCTGTCTTCTGTCCCTGACATTCTGGCTGAGGCCTTGGATGCTGTGGCTGGATGGTTGCAGCAGAGCCGGTTGATGCTTAATCCATCGAAGATGGAGGTCCTGTACCTGGGTTGGGAGCGAGTGGATGTGGGTATCAGACTTCCCCCACTAGAAGGGGCACCTTTGGTGCCAACCCAGAAAGTAAGGTGCCTGGGAGTAACACTGGATGCCTTTCTCTCTATGGAGGCCCAGGTTACTGCAGTTGCCAGATCTGCATTCTTCCATCTCAGGCACCAACTTTTTGCAATTCATGAAGTGCCAGATATAATCATTTCAGACAATGGCATGGCTTTCACCTCTGCAATTTTCCAAGAGTTTGCTAACAAAAATCTCAGGGCTATCACAGTGGCACCCCACAGACCCCACGCAAACGGACAAGCAGAGCGAATGGTACACAGACTACAAAAGATGTGCTGAAAAGGATAATATCTGGGCCTGGGCAACCAGATTGGCAAGATTCCTGTTGGCACAACATGTTAGACCAGAGGTTCCCAAACTTATTTGGCCTACCGCCCCCTTTTCAGAAAAAAAAAAGTACTCAGCACCCCCTGTAAATCTAGCCTCAAGAAATAGACAAAAAGATGCAGTTTGCGGATCTGCACCTGAATCGTTCCAGCCCACCTGGATACTTCCAGCACTCCCCAGGGGGTGGTATTGCCCACTTTGGGAACCGGTGTGTTAGATCCTGCCCTTCAACTGAGTCCAGCCCAGCTGAGTTTTTTATGGGACGTTGTCTTGGACATGCCTAGATCATGTCCACCCTGATACTGCAAGTGACTAAAAAACAACAGGAGCTGTATTCTGCTTTGACATCTAGGAATCTGTGTATCTTCTTTCCTCAGGAACCAGTGTGGGCTCGGAACTATGGAAATGGTTCACAGTGGGTTCCTTCTAAAATAATGGAAGACACAAGGCACGTCTCATATAAAGTGTAGACTGCAGATGGGCTGTTATGGAGACGTCATGTGGACCAATGTATATAGGGACAAAGGAGGTTTATCGGTTTGTTGTAGAATTTGATCCCTGAGTTTAAGTGTCTGTTAGGCAGCAAGAAGGTATTTTGATAAGGGGATGTTTGTGAAAAAGTAGTGTCATTATCCTGGATGGGTTGTAGACAAGGGTCCCAAATGGGGTTTGGGGCTCTTCCAGAATGACTGATCTCCAGACTACAGAGATCAGTTTCCTTGGAGAAAATTATGCCTTTGGAGGGTGGACTCTGTAGGACTTTGCCCCACTGATTAACCCCCTCCCCACAGCTTGCAAGCCTAGCTGCAGATCATTTAGTATGTGTTCGTCTGACTTGAATTTTGTGAACTTTCACTGTTTTAAGGCCATCAGAGTTAAAGTTGAGGCATTAAATCAGTTGCAGTCACTACCCCTTGAGCAGGTGGGGCAGAACATAGGAAGATCACTGGTAGGTAGAGCCAGAGCCTACTCATTTTTGCTTTGTTCTCATTCTCCTCTCTCGCAATGATATTAAAAACATTAAAGAACTGCTGTACAGATCCTGGTGCCATCCTAATGCAACCTCCCATTTTGCAACTATGTGTACAACAGTGTAGTGGTTGTTGTAATTTAGAGACATATCCTTATAGGAACATAGTGGATGAGAGTTTCAAGAGGATCTTGGCTTGCTAGGAGGGAGGAGCTTAGAGAGCAGTCTAGAGGGGGAAGTTAGGAGAACACTGTTTGTTTGGCAGGAAACTATTGCATTTATTTTCACTTTGGTATATCCCTCATATGACTGAACCCTCCCTAACTCATTAGGATCAGCAGAAGGAATACCCAGCGGAGGATAGAAATCCTGCCGCATCCCCACCTTCCTAAAATTTGCTACTTGACACACTAGTCAGACAGGTACGGTTTATGAGGAAGGATATGAATAGCAGGTGTCAATTCGATAGAGAGTTCAGCAAAACCCCTAGCTCAAAAACTTGTTTCCTATATTGTAAAATAACACAAAACAGTCTTTGGCCACATGCAGATGTGAAGGATAATTTTCTGGGATCAGTTATGGTTCTGGGAGATCTCTGGGTCCTGGAAACTGGTAACCCTATGAACTAGAGCCGTTCACAGCATTTGGAAAGCTGTTAAGCTTCTTTCTTTCTTGCTGAGAGGGATAATGCTGGCTTTTAGTTAATTAAAGATAGTATGGTTCGTTATGCTTTCTTCTTTAAGACACCCTGCAAGATGGATAAGAATAAACCAAGATGGAAAGAATTTCTGAAGGACATACCAGATACTGTCTTGTACTGATTAAGAAAGAATGTGTTGATTAGTCAAGGATGTACGAACCAAAGATACCTGGTATGAGATAGAGACGTCAGAATAGGGAGACAAGAGCCATTGTATGAACGTATATAAAGGTGCTTGTACAATATGAATCAGGTCCTTCGGCCAGAAGCCTGGGGACCTCTGCTGCAGCAGAATAAAAAAACTATTTCTTTCTGACCAATTTGAGAGAGGGATAATGCTGGCTTTTAGTTAAAGATAGTATGGTTCATTATGCTTTCTTCTTTAAGACACCCTGCAAGATGGATAAGAATAAACCAAGATGGAAAGAATTTCTGAAGGACATACCAGATACTGTCTTGTACTGATTAAGGAAGAATGTGTTGATTAGTCAAGGATGTACGAACCAAAGATAGCTGGTATGAGATAGAGACGTCAGAATAGGGAGACAAGGGCCATTGTTATGAACGTATATAAGGTGCTTGCACAATATGAATCAGGTCCTTCGGCCAGAAGCCTGGGGACCTCTGCTGCAGCAGAATAAAAAAACTATTTCTTTCTGACCAATTTGTCTAAGTCCTTGCAGCCAGCAGCAGTTGAACTTGGCTCCTACCACATAGAGTGTTAAGTAGTTCCCTTATCCCCATTCAACTACATACAGCCTGCCCAAATCAAATTCAAGATTGCTGGTTCCAGAAAAAGACTTTCAGGCCAATCGTGCCTTTGCTTTCAGGAGTTAGTATTTTGTAAAAGTTCTGACAACAAAATGATTGAGAGCACATGATGCAGAGTGCCCTCATTTTTCCACTAACGATGTAATCCAGTGCAGGTATAACCAGAAATAAGGACTGCTATATTCACACTAAAAAAATAAAATAAATCTGTCTAAAAAGGATTTGTTTTTCTTGGGCAAAAAGCTTATACCAGAGAGAGGGAAGTTCTGGTCTTTCCCCTTAAATACATATTATGTTCAACAAGTAAGCCTACTTCTACTTTCAATAACTCCTCTTCAACTTTTCAGACCCAGGGAAAAGGATGAAGTACAATATTTTACCCCTCACAGCAAGCTTTTCCCATCACACTGCTCTTGCTGCAGGATTTCACTGTGGGACACATGCCTATATGCAGGGCTATTTTTGGGCAGGAAT
>NW_015162061.1:45946-53285 GCF_001447785.1 Gekko japonicus
GCCGAGGCTCCCCAAGGGAAGGCATGGGTGTGGCCTAATATGCTAATGAGATTCTGCTGTTGGGTGTGGCCTATTATGCTAATGAGTTCCTGCTGGGCTGTTTCTACAAAAAAAAAGCCCTGCCTATGTGAACAGTCAATGCTTCTTTACAGGCTTTCCTCTATTAGTAAACCAAAATGGCTGCCTTGCTCAAAACCCACAGAGAGAGATTCATGCTGTCTATAGGCCTGACTCTGAAAGGGGAAGGGGAGAGGCTTTAAAGAGCTGGTAAGCTGTTTTTCCACTTTAGGGAGTTTCTGATTGCCAATTCCTCACCCCACCCCGAAGAAAAAGATAGACCCAGATAAGGTCGCTCCACTGACCAATCGGAGGCTCAGATGGTACCGTAAGAATGACTCCCTGCCTGATGAAAAGCTGCATGTGAGCAGACTAAGTAAATACAGATACAGGAAATATTAGGACTCTAGGATGAGCTGTAGAGTAAACTGTTAGGACTCTAGGGTGAGCTGTAGAGTAAAGTCTGTACTGTTCAGGAGGACCTACTGAATGCTTTTCTTGTTTGCCCTGTCTCTTCTTGTAGTATCTATCTACTTGTAAGTTTGTTCTTACATCCTGAAGGTCTCTCTGCTGTTGGAAGGAGTAAGGCCTTTTGCAAATCCTGTTGTTGCAGTAAACTACATAGAAAAGGCACCACCCTGAGCCCACTAAGGTTCTTTGACTTGTGTGGCTAGCCAATAAACCTCACAGTGAGACAGACAATTCCAGGCAATAAAGGGTAGAAAAAGTATTCAAATAAAGGAACATCTCACAACTAAGAATTCAGTGTAGATAGTAGCAGGGATCTTGCTTATATGCTCTTCTTGCTCCTCCTCACTTTACATCATTGTTGACACGATTTGCACATGTTCAGTTTAAATCTCTTTGTCTGGTCAGTCATCAATTACATGTTTGACAAACAAGATGTTACTTGGATGCGTCTCAGCTCTACAGTGCAGGTGCTTGTCTCGTTAAAATTGATTAATATAGGTGCTCATTTTCCTGGCTGCCTACCTAGACTCACTTCACCTTTGAATGAACTCTCAGGCTGAGTTCATTTTCAGTACAAAACTTAGCTGTTTTCATTACAAAAATGGTTACTTTACACTTATATATGCATATAAAAGTATAATATTCTTAATATTATTCTAGAGCTTATTTCTATTAAAATATATAAAGTATACATTGAATTACAGAATTACAGCACTATTTTAAATATTAACTCACTATAACTCACTATATTAACTGCCAATAGCATTCCAGGTTCGCTTCAAAGTGTTGGTTCTTACCTTTAAAGCCCTAAATGGCCAGGGTCCGACATACGTAAGAGACCGCCTTTCCCCATACATACCCCAAAGGGCACTTCGGTCCAGGGCAAAGCACCACCTGGTGGCCCCAGGCCCCAGGGAGGCCCGGCTCGTGGCAACCAGGGCCAGGGCCTATTCGGTGATGGCTCCTACCTGGTGGAATGAACTTCTGGAGATCAGGGCCCTGCAGGACTTGGCACAGTTCCACAGGGCCTGCAAGACGGAGCTCTTCTGCCAGGCTTTCACTTAGGAGCCGCCACTGCCACTTCCACCAATGATCCCTTAAACAACTGGGAACGGAATGGCCCTGGAACATCATACTTCAGTGGCGTGGTGGACCAGTACGATTGTTCTGGGATATAGACAATATCATCTGAACATCATCAGCCGAATACCATCTTTTTGATTAGTGTAACATCTTAGATCACTTGTTAATGATCTTGTTTTATTGTGTTTTATCATGCTTTATTCTGTTTATTTATTGGCACAAAGTGCCCTATCTGTAAGCCGCCCTGAGCCCTTCTGGGGAGGGCGGGGTATACATTTAATAATAAATAATAAATAACGAACATGAAATAGAGCCAACTTCAGAGGACGGCGGAAGACAGGAGGACCTAGCGGGAGATGATCCATGGGGTCGCGAAGAGACGGACTCGACTGTGCGACTGAACAACAACAAGAACATTTTTGTCAATTTTAAAAGAGTTTTCTAGATTTGTAAAATATGCTGTTTTACCTTGGCCAGTAGGGGTTCCATTTGTATGATACAAATTTTGTACTTTTAATTAGCTTCTAATGAATGAGAGGTGTGCATGATTAATTCCTGTGACTTCATAAAGTTCTTGGAACATCTCCCAACTTTCTGCTTGTTAGCAGCTTGTTAGTCTCAAACACAGTTCCTTATTAGAGAATTAAAAACTTAACCAGTTTTCTCTTTCTTAATAAACATTCAGAAACATTTTATCCATAAGCTTTAATTCTCAGCTATAAACATTCAGAAATATTTACTTTTTAACAGTTATTCTTTGCTATCTTTTCACTTTTCTTTAAGGGCACACAATAAGTTAGATCTATTCTGCATAGAGAATACAACTGAACTTCTATTCAACCCTATCAATCTTTTTGACATCCATTTTCAGCTTAGCTTGTGGATCTTTGCCAGGTTTGTTCTAAGTGTATAACTGTTTCTCTTAAGCAAGCACCTTTCTGCATTAAAAATAAACTTGGTAGTTCTTTAGCAAAGCTTAAAATTAATATTTCAGCTAGCTGCTTCTCTTACAAACATCCCATACTATAGTCTTAGTAAATATTCAGCTATAAACAAAAGATAAAGTCTAAAAACACACAAGTCAGAAGAGGGGGTTTCTTCAGCTATGCTTTCATTCACCCCAATTAGGCTTTTCTAAAAACATCTTGACCAATTATTCCTAGTTCTCTTTGAAGCAAAGAATCTCACTATAAATCTTTAACTTTGGCCATTTATTATTGTGGTGCTCCATGCCATCCCAATTTAAAAGGCTGATGCAAGAACACCTGTTCCAATTAGGAAATTCTTTTGCTGACAATTACATTAGATTTAGAACACCTGTTTATACAATTCTGCTTAGTGATTAACAATTCACCAACTCTTCCCGGAGAATCCCGAAGAGTCTTTCCCAAAGATCCCTGGAATGCCAGCAATAATCAATAGACAATCATTTGAACCCTTGAATGTCCTCTACAAATACAACTCTGCTTGTGTGGCAATAGATTTTCCCAACTCTGCTAACAGCGTATTGGCATGGTTGAAAAGTTGAAAGGAGCTTGCTTGCCTGTAATGCTGAGTTAAACAAAGACAAAACAGAGACCACCTTAGCCAACAGCCTGCCACTCCCTGGACTGCCCCGAGTGAGAAGGAACTGGGGGGAACCCTGAGGGGGCCCTGCCCTGTTTGCCCTGATGGCCCAGCCTCTACTGCTTTAGTAATCAAAATCAGAATTATGTTCAGTATAATCAACCCACGCTTATTTCAGCCCATACTGAAAACCAACTTCCGGAACATGTTTCCAGGCAACTACTGTAGGCAAGCCTGCATAGCTAATGACATACCAAGCAGGACTTATAAAAAGCTTTCAGCATTCATGTCTATTCATTTGATGCACTCTTGATTTCAAATATCAAATGACTACTTTTAGTCCGATTTAGCTAATATATTTATAGAGTAGTGTGGCAGTACACTGATCGATCAGAATACCTATTTCAGCTTTTAACCACATCCTCCGGTATGTTGTTCAGTTGGCGCTTTTGTTTAAACATGCAGGAGAATAGGTATGTACAACTCACAATACGTAGGATGCAGGCTACTCAAGTCATTTAGAATAGATGGACAGGAACTTGTATTATGAATATTTAATTTCGGTCTAGGGCAAGTATTTCCTGATCAAGGTATATTTAGGGCCTTTCTTCACCACAGCCTTGATCTGGTTTACCAGTAATTTGTTCTTTCCTGGGAAAGTACTTGAGAGTGGGGTCAAAGAGCATTCTCAGTTGCTCCTTAAACTACACTATTCAAGGAACCCATGATATAAAATATGTTTTTCTATGGGTATTTTTTGGGGGGAGTGAAAGATATATCCCTCTGATGGGTTGGATTCAGCAGAAAATCTCATAGAAAGTGTTGTGCACTGCTTCTTTAAGAGGCTATCCCAGTAGGCCTCAGAGCAAGCAGGAGAATAGGAGGGACCCAGTGCTTCTTTTGTAGGGTTGCTAGGTTCTGTCCACCCGCCGGTGGGGGACTTTAGGGGGCATCCCTGGAGGGGGAGGGAACATCCCCAACATGATAACATCACACAGAAGTGACATCATCACATTGGGGAGGCAGCCTGAACTGCAAGTGGCAAATTCACCACTTGGAGTTCAGGCACTGGCAGCCCTGCTTGTAAAAAGTATTGAAGAAGAAGAAGAAATTGTATTTATACCCCCACCCTTCACTACCCAAAGGAGTCTCAGAGCGGTTTACAAACTCCTTTCCCTTCCCCTCCCCACAACAGACACCCTGTGGGGTAGGTGGGGCTGAGAGAGCTCTGACAGAAACTGCTCTTTTTCAAGAACAGCTGTGCCAGAACTATGGCTTCCCCAAGGTCATCCAGCAGGTGCGAGTGGAGGAGTGGGGAATCGAACCCGGTTCTTCCAGATTAGAGTCCACACACTTAACCACTACACCAAACTGGACCCTTTAAATGCTTTTTCTGAGCGGGGTCCACCAGCGCCTAAACTCCAAGTGGCAAATTGGCTGCTTGCAGTTCAGGATTGTGGCCAACAACCATCCCTCTCCCTCTTCTTCTGCAAGTTTTAAAGGGTCCTCCAGCAGATGGGTGGGCCATGTACTCCAGATGATCCATTGGAGGGCCCTTTAAATCTTGCAGGAGAGGGAGACGGGTGATGGCTGGTGGTCACTCTTGTGGTGGGGCTTGGGGGCAGGGCTTCCCCTGCCTGCCAGCCAGTCAGTGGTGGGCAGGAGCCCTCGAAATCAGGGAATTCCCCTGCCCTCACCTGAGAACTAGCACCCCTATTTTCGTGTTCTACAAAGGATCTGCAGAATCAGTCGAGGACAACCCTGGCCTCAAGCTCTAGAAACAGTTTAAAGCATTCTTATTTCTTATTCCAATAGCCAAGTTACCTGTCCTACAGTTACTGTTAATAAAGAGGCCTCCACCCAAACAGAACTGGGTGTTTGTCGTTTGCTCTACTACACAAAACTTGGTGACAAGGATGGGATCCCCCTGCTATTATTATGATGAAGATGAAGATGAAGAAGCTGAAGAAGAAGAAGACGATGAAGACGATGAAGAAGACGATGAAGAAGAAGAAGACGATGAAGACAATGAAGACAATGAAGACGATGAAGAAGATGAAGAAGAAGAAGAAGAAGACGATGATGATGAAGAAGAAGAAGACGAAGAAGAAGAAGAAGAAGAAGAAGACGAAGAAGAAGAAGAAGAAGAAGAAGACGAAGAAGAAGAAGATAAAACACCCAGGAAGCTTTGGAAATAAGTTGAGATCAGACTAGCTTGCTCCTTGCTTTTCACATTAGTGCTGACTCACTACAGAAATGGCTGCACTGGGCCAACAGAAGAATTTGATCAAGTAAACCTGCCTCTTGGGACTGTTATGCATAAAGACTGTCTTATCATCTACAAGCTGATAAGATAAAAGAGGCAGAACAAATGTGTGTCATTTTATTGACTGTCTGTGGAGCAAAACCTATTCCTACTGTTTGTTCTCTGATGGCACCTGCTGTACCAAGTACAAAAACTTATGATGAACTGATAGTAAGGCCAAACCTAGCTCGGGGGGGGGGGGGGGCCAAGAAACACCCCCCCCCAAAGCCCACACAGAGAAGGGTCAAGAACTGCTGTCACTCCCCCACAGCCGAACCAGAGCCCCAACCACTCCAAACCAGCCCCCAAACCATAAACCCCTCGATGGAGGAGTGGAGGTAGGGAAGCCTCAAGGCCAAAAACTCCTACCACGCCGCACCACCATGATTGCCTCCGTCACTGAAACTCTTGCCAGGACCAGCTGCCATCGCCACCCTCCTGCGACACTCAGAAGGCCAACCCAGGGTGAACTGAAGGTCACTGGGTCGCATCAGCCACCAGAGAACCACTGCCTAGGCCCATGGAAAGGAGCCTGGCAAAGAGGCTCCTCCCCAGCCGAGCTCAAGACAACAATTGAGGGTGCAGGAACTGAGCCAGCTGTCAGAACAGGCCAGCTCCGCTCCCCAAGATACCTGGATTTACTGCAGTCTGCTCAGCCTACAGGTGGGGCAAAGGCAACCTTTGGCAGCATGGCCTTGGGGCCGGTGCCCAGATGGGGCCATATTCTTTTCAAGACAGAAGCTGCATTAGGAGCAGGAGGCAACACTTGCTTCCCTGATATTTATCTCCCACCTCTTAGAACCACATCAGATGTTCAGCTTAGTCTGTGGATCTGTTAATTTTCATATAGTAGGGCAACTAATGTTTGATTTTAAAATAACCCTTGCAGTTGAAGTATCTCTAGATCTCTGCTGCTTCTTCATGTACAGATGGAGATTAGATCCACATGGGTTCAATACAGTGTATTCTTTATGTACCAGGGTTGGTGTTAAAATAAGGGAAGATTACTTTTTTCTGTTCTGTTCTGGTAGGTGCTGTTCTTTGGTGGTGCTTGTCCCTATCTAGAGAGGAGGTTTCAGAAGGTGGTGCTGGGGGACTGCTGCTCAGCCACTTTGCCTTTGGTCTATGGGGTCCTGCAAGGTTTCATCTTGTCCCCTATGCTCTTTAACATCTACATGAAATCGCTGGGTGTCATCCAGAGGCTTGGTCTGGGCTATCACCAGCAAGCAGATGACACTCAGCTTTCTTTCAGCTGATCCCAGGGAGGCTGTAGAATCCCAGAATCAGAGCCTAGAGGCGGTTTTGGAGTCACTGTGGGCTAATAAACTGAAGCTTAGTCTTGACAAGATGGAAGTGCTACTGGTGGGCAGAAGGTCTGACCCAGGATTTTAAGGCGCCACTCATTCTGGATGGGGTTGCCTTCCATTGAAGGAACAAGTCTGAAGATTGAGGATGCTCTTGGACCCAGGCCTACTGCTAGATAAGCAGGTGATAGCTGTGGCCAAGAGCGCTTTTAGCAGCTTTGTGGTTAGCCAGCTGCAGCCTTTCCTGAGCAGAAAACATCTGACCACTGTAGGTGCATGCCCTGATTACATCTAGATTACTACAATACACTCTACATGGGGCTAGCTTTGGATAATGTTTGGTAACGTCATTTGGTAAAGAATGCTGCATTTGGTAAAGAATACTGGAGTGGATCATAGGGACCATATGGCTCCAGTCTTGGCCCGCCTACAGTGACTTCCAATTTGTTTCTGGCCACAATTCAAGATGCTGGTCTTGCCATTTTCCACCAATGGGTAAAGAGTTTTTTTGTTTCATTTTGCATTCCCCCCTTCCTAACCATTGTTTGTTTTG
>NW_015162061.1:53575-74844 GCF_001447785.1 Gekko japonicus
TACTGCAGCAACACAATCTGAGAGTTGTCCACGTTAGGCTATGGCATTTGGAGCAGAACATGTTTGCCAGCATCATGTTTAAATGGGGCCTAAGAACTTAAAGGTAAAGGTTGCCTTGCTCGAAAGCCAGTCGAGTCCGACTCTAGGGTTGCGATGCTCATCTCCGTTTCAAAGCCGAAGAGCCAGCGCTGTCTGAAGACGTTTCCGTGGTCATGTGGCCGGCATGACTAAACACCAAGGCGCACGGAACGCTGTTACCTTCCCACCGAAGTGGTACCTATTTATCTACTTGCAATTTCTTGCTTTCGAACTGCTAGGTTGGCAGGAGCTGGAACTAGAGATGGGAGCTCACTCCATCATGTGGCAACTCGGGTCTTGAACTGCTGAACTACTGACCTTCCACAGCCTGCAGTTCAGCGTCTTAACCATTTGAGCCACCACGGCTCCTAAGAACTTAGGCCCCATTTAAACATGATGCTGGCAAACAAGAACTTACCCCTGTGCCTGTGACACTGCACTCACCAAGCCCTTGTTAAGAACAAGAGCCCTGCTGGATCAGACCAATGGTCTATCTAGTCCAGTATCCCATCTCACTTAGTGGCCAACAAGTTACTCTGGAGGACCACAACAAGGCTTTCCCCTGATATTGTCTCCTACACTAGTATTCTGAGGTTTGTTGACACTGTGAATAACCTCTTCTTGCCTACCAGCATCCCATCTAAAATTGGACACTAGTTGTTAGGGGAGAGAAGGCAATATAGTATGTGATGATCACTGATGCACTCAAGGATCATCATCTGGAAGTGTGCCATGTGAAAATATTTCAATCAGACCAAGAGTGACCATATCCTGAATTTGCTAGAATACTGGAGCAGACTCAGGAAACCAATTTCATACCTCTGTTCAATATTACTGCAGTCCTATGCAGTTCACATCCAATCTTCCTTGTGAAGTGTATGAAGTGTCTTTCAATTCTCAGTGCCTCCTTTCTGGCATTGATGTCCAATATAGTAATGTCTTATGAAAGTTGACAGTGTGGACCACATTATTACTTGGCAGACATCTTCCAGAGGAAAAAGCACTGCAACGGCTGCTGAAAATGCTTGTGCTTTTGTGGAATGTACCCTTATCACTTGTGGACATTGTATGCCAGCAATGGAATATGTTGTCTTAATTGCAGACACTATCCATCTGGACAGAGTTTGTGCTGTGACTGACTTGCCCTTTGAAGCACACAAAAGGGTTCTTATCTATCCTAAACTCCTTCATTCTATCTAAATAAAAAGGCTCTTCTCACGTCTAGTGTGTGCAACTGTCTTTCTGACTCATTGGTGGGGTTGGGAAAGAGAATTGGGAGGTTAATATCTTGAGTCAAATGAAACTACTTTTGGGAGGAAGGACCTACTTGGCCTAAGTACCACTTTGTAAATTTTCATGAATGGGGGATCACCGTTTAATGCGTTAATCTCACCTACCCTCCTAGCTGAAGTTATGGCTACCAGAAACACAGTCTTATAAGGAAAGAATGAAAAGTCCACTGTTGCCATTGGTTCAAAGGGTTTATGAGTAAGTTTCGACAAAACCAAAGACAAATTCCTTTGGGAAGTAGGCTGAATAACAGGAGGAAACAGATTGTATAATGCCTTCATGAATTTCTTAGAATCTGAATTTGAAAATACAGATCCGCCATTAACATTGATATGAAATGCTGATACAGCAGTTAAATGTACCTTTATGGAGGCACAAGATAAACCTGTGACCTTCAAAGACAAACAAATAGTGAAATATATTATGTAAATCACAATATACTGGGTGTAGATTCTGACCAGCAGCCCATATGATAAACTTCTTCCATTTATAATTATATGATTTACGGGTTAATAACCTATGTGAAGCAGCAAGCATCTCATTTACCCAGTTATTTGTGGGTGTCATGGAGAAATCAGCCAAGCCATCAGTTGAAGGCTGGGCACAGCTGAGCAGAACATGTGACCTATCTGCAATAGATCTTGGTTCTACTGTAGAGCAATGTGATTCCCTCTGGATAACTTCCATAACAGGGGGAACAATGTCCTCCTGGGCCAAAATGGAGTCACCAGAATTTAAGTAGTCCTGTCTGCTTGTAAGTTTGCTACCAGCCTATGCATGAGTCTAAAAGGGGGGAAGAGTCTAAAAGGTGTCCATGCCATGACAATTGGGAAGCATCCCCTATAGACCCTATGTCTGTTACTGCCCTTGAGCAGAAGTGTTCGCATTTCTCATTTTCCATGTTTGCAAACAGGCCTATGTCTGGGGTGCCCCCTTGCTTGTTTAGATACAATTTTGCAGTAGTGTTGTCTGTGGTAATGATCACTTTTTGATCTTTCACCAGATCTGAAAAAGACGTTTTTTATAATCCTTAGTTCCAGTATATTAATGTGGAACCTCACTTCAGAACAAGACCATAGACCTTTAGCCATGTAGAGATAGCATACAGAATTTTGAGTTATGGATGTATCTACTCAGTGGTCTAAGGTCTAGAAGAAGAGAAGATTGGATTTATACCCCGCCCTTCACTACCCAAAGGAGTCTCAGAGCGGCTTACAAACTCCTTCCCTTCCCCTCCCCACAACAGACACCTGTGAGGTAGGTGGGGCTGAGAGAACTCTAACAGAAACTGCTCTTTTTCAAGAACAGCTGTGCCAGAACTATGGAATCAAACCCGGTTCTCCCAGATTAGAGTCCATCAGGGGTCGTTTCGTAGAAAAAGAGATAGGGGAACTCATTAGCATAATTCATTAGCATATGCCACACCCCGACATCACCGGAAGTGTGTCATAAGGCCACACCCTCTGACATCACCGGAACTGTGTCATAAGGCCACACACCCCGCCCCCAATGGTCCCGGCCGCCGCCGGCCTTGCAGATCCACTGCCAAGCCCCATGAGGGGCCCGGCGGTGGACCTGACAGGACGGCGGGGGGGCAAGGAAGCCCCGTGAAGGCCCTCCCTGGCCCCAGGCAGGCAGGGGTGGGGAGAGACAGGGAGGAAGCAACTTACCCTCCCTCTTCTCCTGCCTCGTCCTGGCTGAATGAGGGCCGGAAGCAGGGCGGCCGGAAGCAGGGGGCGGGGCTTCATCATGTGCCCCACCCCCCATACCTCACCCGGGAAAACTGCGATCCCCCGCGATCCCCCCCGAAATGACCTCTGGAGTCCATGCACTTAACCACTACACCAAACTGGCTAACAGGTCTAATAACCGGCCTGTTATCAACTCCTTTCTTTTTTATTTACAATAATCTGGAAAAGAAACCAGAGAGATCTGAAGGATAGGATACTTCAGCAACAACACCCTTCTGTACAAGAAAAATAATCTCTGCAGATAAGAAATTAGAGTGTCTTGTAATTGTGTTGGCACGGAGGGAGAGAATGAAACTCTAAGAACTTTTATTATCGAAAGTACCCATTTGCCGGTTGTAACACTGAACTTGATTCATCTATCATTAAACATATATTCCTGACCTACTCAGGTAGCATTTGAAGCCCTTGCTTGTTGATCCTTTGGGGAGTGGCCCTGTTGCCTACTTCTCTCCCTAAAACTCCTCCTGTTTTGGTGATTGGCATATTGGGGTTTGGACTGATTCGCATTGTAAGGCTGATTGTGCAATCTGTAATCTGCATACTAATATAACCTGCTCTGGTCTTGTCTATTAAAACTCTTGTACCAATATCTGGGTTTATATTGTTGGCTGGTAGATAGGGTGATCCCTAAGGATTTTGCTGTCAACTTGTATTTTCTTATATGATGGTCTGTTCTCTAAATAATTCTTTACCCTCTAAGGGCAGGTGTTCTACCACTACCCTCATATCAAGAGGGAGAGCAGAGGATCTTAACCATACATATCTTCTAATGACCAACCCAGTCCCCATAGCTCAGCTGTGGCAAGCCTCACCATGATGTGCTGTATTTAATTGTTTACTGAGCTTCTCACCTTCAGATATCAAGGCCTTTGCTAATGGTATTTTTGTCCTCTGGCAAAAGGTCAGTAAACTGAGACATCTTGTTCCAGATAAACATTTGATACCTGCCCATAACAGCAGCAAAGCTGGAAACCCTTAAGCCCATAGCCCCAGATGAATATATCTTTCTACTGAGAAAGTCCATCTTTCACCCTTCCTTATCATTGGGTGAAGATTGTGACCCAGCTCTCCCTCTAGCAAGGAGGACATGTGCAACCACTGAATTTGCCTTGGGATGCTGGAAGAGGTACTGTCCTGTGTCCTCTTTGACTCTATATTCTCAATCTTTTTCAATAAAGCTGGGGCAGAGGCAGGCTTTGTCCAAGCCTTCATAGCCACATCCTGTATACCTTGAACAAAAGAGTGCCACTGGACCAGATTCTGGTGTGTAAAGCACCTCCATGATTGTGTCCTTGGATTTTGGCTCTGTTGACATATACTCCAAATTGAGGGTGTTTGTCATCCATATGATCTGCTCTGAATAGAGCTTTAAATCCTCTGTTGGTGAAGGCACAGCTGTTTCATTTACTGCCTTCTCTGGTGAAGATAATGATGCCATTTCAGACTCAGGGAATGGAAGCTTTATCTACGTCACTTTCTATGTCAGAGTATTGAGAAAACCTCATTCTGAAGCATGAGGAACCTTCTTCCAGTTTTCTGTGAGAAACCTTAGGTCTCTTGGCAGGAGGGGCCCACATAAGAATTACACTTTGGTCACCCCCTTCCCAGTCAGATGGAACCATCACTGGAACTGTAATGTATCTTATCTTATGGTGTTGAATGTCTGATTCCAATGTTGCTCGATGCTGATGCTCAGGTTGCAGTGGCTGGGCAGGTTGTAGCTCTAATACCTCCAGATCCGAGGATTCTTCAGGACACCAGTGTCTTGATATTGATGGGTAGAGTAATATCAGGGAACTGTCAACATCACTAGCTGTCAATGGTCGATTCAGAGGTAGTGTCGATGCCGGCTTATCGATGCTGCTCAATTGGGTCTGAGTTTCTACTCAAGGTTGAGACAGTGGTTGTCAAGGTCTGCTGGCACCGAGGTGATTTAGACCTTCAACCACAACTCTCCTTTGTACATTCTCGATGTTGAGGAGAGTGGCCGCATTTAGAAGACATTGAACATCTTTGAGAGTGTTTACTCTTTTTCTTTAGTTTTTTTCGTCAGGGGCTCTGACTCTGCCTGTACCGTGGTCACTGTTTTGAGTGGCTCAGATGCTGGGTTTGGCACAGAAGACTACAGGTGTTTTAGCTGTTTTGTCTCTGGTTTCCCAGGTTTTGTTGGTGGGATTTGGAGCTCATAAAGCCCTCTCCCATAGGGCTGCTTTTAATCAGGCCGCTTTGCCTTCAGGCTTTTGGTGTTAGAAGTTGGCAGGCAGGGCAGGTGGCCATATTGTAGGATGCACCGAGATATAACCAACACAAGAGGTGTTGATTGTTTTCTGCTGTCTTGGCACTGCCATAGTCTTACTTTATGAGGTGATTTTTTTTTCTCAGGATGTCATGCATGTAAGCCTGCTGAAGCACGTCTTCTTCTTGTGGCAGCAAGAAGGAAAACTGAGGGAGGAGCATTCCCCCTCCTGGTCATGTGACAAAATGGGTGGGGAAAATCCTCAAGAGGGTCCCAGAAAATTATTTTTGAAGCTTGCTAGCTCTTCTCCATGGCTGGCCTGTGGCTGCACAATCCCATTCGGGACTGCACAGAAGCCATGAAGATGAACTGGCAGTTCAATAGCAACGGGATGCCAGGCATGCAGTGGTGGAGGATTTGGCAGAGGTGATGGTGAGGGAGTGGCCTCACCAAGTCCCCTGAGTTCACTGACACCAATCCCCTGGAGTCATGGTCATGCAAGGGTGGCTTGACCTCTCTTGCATAGCTATGAGCCCTGAGTCCACCTAACACCCAAACCCCAGCAGTGGAGACTTCACAATCAGCAGGGTATAAAACATGGATTCTCAGTCAAGACATCCAGTAGTTAAGCCCCTCCGCCCAGCATGAGCAGAGAGACAGGGTGACTCAGAGCCCTAAGTCCACCCAACACCCAAACCCCAGCAGGAAGAGGTGTTCACAATCTGGAATAAATGAATGTGCTTTGCTTTTAACAAGTTCCCTGCCTCTCTGTCTAACTGCCTGCAGAGGTGAGGCTGAAGAACTGAGTTGATATATAGCATTCTGATCCCATAGAGCAGAATGGAAACTCTGTTATTGGCAGCCAGCAGTGCCTGTTAAGCTTTGGAGGGCTCTTTTGGTGTTTCCAAGGCTGGAGAATTCTGCCCCCTTGTCACTCTGAAGTTTTTAAAACATTTTAATTGACTGGAAACAGTCTGTCTGGAAATGTATTCATTCATGAACAGCCATAAACAACATGAAAATCTGTGAAATGCTCATGCTGGTCGGTCGCCCCACCACAAACATCGCTTTGCAAACCATGAACCAGCCAAAATTCATGATGAACTTTAGTTCATGAACCCATTCATGCCCATCCCTAAATTTCTCTTCCATGAATTAGTCATGGTAATCCTGGTGGATTACCAGGATTACTACAAGCCTATACTTGATTATTGTGTAGTAGTGGTGTCATGTTGTTACAGAAATTTTCTAGACAATATTTTAAATACATACTCAGAAAACATTTATCAGACATTGATCTATATGTGCAATGTCTGAGAAATGAAAAGGTGTTATTAGAGCTCACTAGCATAAACCAGAACAGTGTAACTGTTCTTTATATTTTAATTCTTTTAACTTGAAGCTGTGCCAATGTTAAGAAAAAAAACACCACTCCTCTAAATTACCTGATTTTTGGGAGGGCCTTTCATATTAGAAGAATTCAATATTGCATTACGAAGGGCAAAATGCATGGCAATATTTTTTTGAGCATTTAACCTGCCCCCATTTCTACCACACACAATCTGGTAAATGTTGAGCCAGACTTAGTATAAGCCAAATTATCTTCTGTATTTTTTACATGTCCTGTTACTCAGCAGCAGCAGAATTTCCATGCAAGGCATTCCTACTCTCACATTACTGAGTTGCAACTCTGCTAAAAACCATACCTTGGATTGGGTAGAGCACCCACTTCCCCTCAAATTCTATGCCCTATCCAATGTTCTACCACTGTATATAGTCATAATAATCATTTGATGGGTTCCTCATGATTGTGGGCAAGGAAGACTAGTTCTCAGCAACACTTCCTGTAGCTAACAGGAATATTGTTAGAAAGTGTCTATACAATGCAAAATATGCCCAAGTTTATGCAAGCACAGAAACAGTCCAAGTCTGATTATGTCATATATATTCAAATGCTATACTGCACAAACATCAAACTATCAAATCAGAAACAGAAAAACATGCAAAAACCACTCTACATCACCTTGATATATGTTCACAAGTAGGCAACTTATAGAACTTGGCGAGAGGGGCTTCTTATTCACAGACTTCAAAGGCCAAGGTTGGTTGTGAAATGGCTAAATGCCAGACTTAAATCCTCTTCGTTAGCAGAAAACAAAAGGATTCAATATAAAACCAAATATGCCACAATCAAAAGCATTTCATGTAATTTTTAGCCCACACAAACATGCGAAATAGATTTAAAAGATCTTCAGATATCCCCAGACTAAAGTACAGTTTAATTTTAAACTGATCCTTTCCTCAAAGATCACAGGGTGGCCATACTTGGTACTTCCTTATCCTTTAAAAAACAAAAAAAAATCTCATATCCACCCTATTAGGCAGGTTAGGCTGAGACACACCGACTGGCCCACCACTCCATTACATTACCCCTGCCTCAGATGACAACAGATGCATATACATTTTTCAAAATGTAAATAATCTAGTGCTTGAATTACACCCTTTCATGGAGAATTTTCTTTTTTGACAATTTGGAAATCTGATCAAATTTCATGAGAATATTTTTATCCTGGATCGGGTACTCCCACATATTATTGGAGAAAACAGTACAGACTGAATACGTCCCAAATTTTAATTTACAAGAGATCACTCAAGTCACCCAACAGAACAAAAGCTACTCAAATGGGAGAGCTGTACTTATGTTACTTGAGTAGGTGTGTGAAAAGCCTTGAAATCTGCAGTGATGCCATCTGTGACAGACGGCACTTTTTAAACAGACTTTAAAATGCTGTACATAAAACTACAGGACTGTGAAGGGATAATACTTTACAGACCAGGAGAGCCTTGAGTGACAAGCTACTCCAGGCGATCTGATTGGTTGGCATCAACTGAGCAGAAAGAGTATTTTGAGAGCTGGATGCTGAGAGAAGATAGTGAGATTCCTCCCTTTACTGCAATGTGACATATGCTGAGACTGTCTTAGATTAGCCCTGACAGAAAAGTCAGAATTCATCCATGACTGTATAGTTTTAGTCAGGTCTTTTTTCCTGGGAGAACACACCAGAATGGAGTTCTGGGATCTCTTTGATAATTTTTTATTTGAAATGTTTAAATGTTAATGAGTTTTCGGTATACAGATTGAAAACTTAATTCCCTCATGAGAATTCCAGCACCTCTTTTTTTAAAAAAACCAACCACCCTGGTTTTCATTCAGCATTAGCTGAGAGCAGTTTGAACACAGACAGCGAACTGGGGGAAAGTGTGGCAAGGTGGTTTGGGTAGCATAAGAAGACTTCCATTCAGGCCAAATGAAAGATGATCAATCTTCTAGGGAGAGAAGAACAATCCCTACCCAGCCAAACAGGGAAAGTTATCTCTGAGGAATAGAGATCCCTGGTCTGGTGTGATAGGAAACTGTTTGTGGAGATTTTTAAAAGTCAGTTA
This sequence comes from Gekko japonicus, assembly GCF_001447785.1. Lineage (NCBI taxonomy): Eukaryota > Metazoa > Chordata > Lepidosauria > Squamata > Gekkonidae > Gekko > Gekko japonicus. The sequence goes on from NW_015162061.1 coordinate 62,375, forward strand.
ACAACTCAAGAAGATTTCTGGGGTTCCAAGAGAAGGGGTTTGGGTACGAGGAAGAGGGTACCAGCCTTCTGAGCACCCCAAGAGTCTGCTATTACACAAATAAAGGGTGCTGGAGTGCTTTGGGAAAACCCAGGGACAAAAGCCTCTCAAAACTGTGAATAATTCAAGAAACTCTCACTATCCTGATATAAGAAAAACAGGTTGTGCTTATACTATTTTACCCTCAGTATTTTCAGTTCCTGACTTCACCTTACTTTTCCCCTTGATGTTAAATAAAACCTTTTGTTATTTTAGAATTTTAAATACATCTCTTGTGCCATTTCCTGTCATTTAAGTTAAAGGGCGACCCAAACCCTTCCCTCAGGTCCTGGGCTGAGAAAATAGCCATTACATATTACTGACACAGGGTGGGACTGCTAAAGCTACTTTAAAGACTTGTCTTACGATAATCTGGAGACTGTTTTTTATTCTGTGTGCTGTCTGATGGGTCTTTGACCGTAATAAACTGATTGATTGCTACTTTAAAGAGAAGAATACATGTTAACAAGGCTGCTCAGTCAACGAAGGGACACATAAGAAAAATGGAGGGAAAATCTTGCCTCTGAGGGAGGGAAATAGACGGGGTCTGTCATACCATCATATGGATATAATCTTGTGAGCCCGACACCAGCACTCCAAGCTGTTTAAAATACTTGCAGATTCATACAGCAATATCATTACAAACCCATCAAATGCTACCCTGTTTGCCATGCACTGAAGGCAGCTTTTAAATCTTCATATTCTGTAAGAAGGGCCGCACCAATGAAGCCAAAGAATGCAGGAACAAAACAGTGGTGCCATGGGAATAAATTTTATTCACTCTATGTACCCCAACACGTTTTGCTCAGTGCCTCCTCAGGGGGATCTATATAAACATTAAAAATAAACAAAAAATGTAAGATTTACTTCTCATACTAAAAGACATGTTTAAAAGTTATATGTATAAAGAATTTTTAATGTAAATATATTGATGAAAACATAAAGATGGGGTGCTTGACAATGTACAAAGTGCATTATATGTCGAAAAACGTTGTATACTTAGCAACGTCATGTAAACATTATAGAGAACAGATGTTTCCACTGCTCCTATATTTTTCGGTTCTCTGTAATCTTTACATTACTTTGCTATGGGTACAACATTTTTTGAGACATCACAATGCACTTTGTACATTATCATGTTTTTTATTTTTAATGTTTATAATGTTTATATAGATCTCCCTGAGGAAGTGCTGAGCAAAACACAATGGGAGTATATAGAGTGAATAATATTAATCCCACAGCACCACTGTTTTGTTTCTTCATTCCTTGACTTCATATTCTGTCCCAAAGAGAATCTGCATTGACCATCACAGCTTTTATTCTTTGCAATATTTAGTGTGGACACAACCACTGTAAGTGCAAAATATTCAGGGTAAAATTTTTCTTTGCAAATATATGGCACCTGTCATTTCAAAACTTTTATAATTACAATACAAACATTAATGAACGTTCTCCTTAGTTCTTCACAAAAAATTAAACTGTTTATAAACTGCTTAGGCAACACATCTACTGATACTGTAATTTATAGTTGTGTCTGTGGAAATATGCAGAATTGACAGATTTTAAAGAAAGGAATAGCTCAGAGCCACAAACATGGCACAGTTTTCATTTTATAATAAAATCTCAGAATACACTCATGTTTTCAAATGTTGTGTAGAATATTCCTTGACAGTTTTGCAATATAAATGTGTATATATATGTATGTATATTTCTATAACACTAGGCATTCATACAGTGTATCAGTTGTCCCAAGTGGTATGCAACTATTACGAATATATAAAATGTATACAGTTGGCATTTCACCATATGCAAAGTGACAGAGCAGATTCAAATCAAAATCCTGGATCTTCGTAGCTATTATGACTTCACGTGTTTTAAGTAGTTTAGGAACCATGGTCAATTTTTCAAATGCACAACTTGTTCAGTCAATACATTTCTGAGAAAAACCTTGAGGAGGGGGAGCTTTTAACAACAGCTAAATTGATGTTAACACTCTGATTGTTCAAAACAGTTTTTATCATACAGTGGTCAAATATTTAGCCTCTGCATGCAACATGATTTGTAAAACAGCCTTTCAGTTTTTTACTTCTTGCAATACTGATCCCTCAGTTCATTCTTTAAGGTTATGTTCTATTACATCTATTAAATATATTGAGGTTCCCATGAAAAGATTCACAAGTATTCTAGTCTCTTCATTGATGGCTGAGAGTTAGTAAAATCTTAGCCCTAATTTTCATTCACTGAATTGATTTAAATCCAGATCCCTTAATTGAAATCCCAATTTCTCCAAAATAAGCATGAATGCACAGCATGCTATAAACAAACCCAAGAGGTTTTGTCCATTATCCACATGATATTTGCAATGCAGAATTCTCTGTGATGAGGAACAGATTTTTTAAAAAGCTTGGCTACATATACAAGAAAATGAAAACATCACTTGTCTGAAGGTTAACAGTCGCAATCATATACACACTTATTTAGAAGCAAGTCTCACTGAATGAAGTCAGACTTCCAAGTTAAAAAAACCTATCATGACATGTCCAGAACTTTCCAGAAACAGGAAGTGGTAGTTACGGGATGAAATTGCATTCCAAGAAAAAATATCCATGCTATATGGTTACTAGAGTCATAATATGCAGATTCATTACTTTGCAGTTGGAAAACATAAATACAATACCACTTGGATAGGCTGGGCAGATGATGCTGGAGAGATACAGGATGCTATTCCCTGGATGCTAGTGCCAAGCAGTGCTAGTGGTCAGTTCAACAGGAAACCCACAGCAATAAATACATTAGTGTCATTTATAAATGTTTTGCCTCAGAAATAAATTATTTATTTATAAATTTAGTCTTTTACATTGAACAGTGGTCTCTCTCTACCTAGCAAGCATGCTGAATGATGACCTAGATTTAAGAGAAAATGTTTTAACATGTTTGTATAAACTCAGATTTTAACCGTTTATTTCAGAAAAATAACTACATCTGATTTTTTTTCCATCTGATGTTTTATTTTGATCTACTTGGAAACATGATTCTTGATTAATCAAAGCCTTAGTGCCCTTTTCTACTTCTAAGTGATTTGATGGCAACTGGATAGGCAGCAGCTACATTTATTCTCCAAAAATCCAAAATAAATGTTTGATATTTAAGCTATCCCTACATCTCCTGCCATTTATCATCTTACCAGGTATCATAGACGTCTGAACCTACAGGAGCAAATCTGTGACACAAGACCAACTATTCAAAAGCTTTATTTACTTTATCATCAAGGAAAAAGTATACTGAATGAAAAAGTATCGTTATAAAAAGTGTATTTGTGATAGTGTATGCAGATGAATAGGTAACCAAAATAAATATCCAGGTGAACACACACAAGCATCATGTGCATATTAGAATCACAACACATGTACCACTTTCATCCCTTAGAAATAACAGAAGCTTCGATACCTTCACAATAAAGCAACGAGACTGAAAGGCCTCACACAAACATTAAAAAGAATTTTTGTGCCTTTATTGGAATGGTGAAATACACCAATTTTGATCATTGGAATATTTGGTTTAATTAGAAATGACACTACAGAACTGCAATACTGGTCCAACAGTCTTGTCTTTACTTTTTTTCCCCCAAAGCAAGAAATAGAATGAAAATGCACCGAGTAATCAGAAAGCACTAGCAGGCATCGGTTAATCCAAGATTCTAGCTCCTTAGTTCCAAAAGCAATTGCTAAATTGCACTGTGTGGAACCCACATTTAAGATTGGTCATAATTTGAAATTACTAGAGTCACATGATTAAGCTTCATGTGGGCATTACATTTTTTTTTAAAATTTACCTCAAGTTGGTCACTGGTATGTTTCTTGTCAAATATTACATTTCTTTCACTGATATTTTTTCTCAACGTATAAAAAAGTATGAAATATAAACAAGCTCTCGCATTGTACACATGTTAGAGTACAATCGAAGAATTATAGAGCTGACTATCTACACACCGTCAAATCCCATCAAATCTTGGATACTCCATTAATATACAAAATATCAGGCCACAGAAAGAACAAAAACCCACTTCTTTTGTTTCATTACGCACAGGTTCAAATATTCAATCTAAAGAAAAAAACACTTTGAATCATTTTGGCTTCCCACTACATCTGCATGTTGAGACATTTATTAAAATATTCCTGTTTAGTTGAATTTGGTCTTTTTTCTTCTTATTATTTTCAAGTCATGTTTTGTTATCTTAATACCGGCCATCCAGACAAACAAGTATTGAGAAAGACCCTCCATCACCCTGCCTCCCTAGATCCAACTCTTCAAAAGTCAGATTTAAGACATAACTCCAAACACTGGGTTGTGACGACAGATGCTAGGACCAATTTCTTCATAATCTTTTTTGGTGTGGCATACTTGGTAGAACTCAGGCTGGAGGGGAAAAAAATGAAAGGGAAAGTCAAAGATATACCTTTTTTTTTTTTTAAGGACAAAACACATTCCACATATTTGGAAGGCAGACAAATTCCACATTGTAAACAGAAAGGCTGCTGAAGTTCTTACTCATTGGGCTTGAAGCAAGGTGTTGCTAATGCCTGCCTTAAATATGAAACCCCAAAGTCTTTTCTGGAACGTACTGTATACATGATATATTCCCATCCCCTCCTTAGCAAATAATGGAAATAATGGAATAGCGATAATGGAAAGCAATCACATAACTTTTGCTTTGCTATCTCCCTTCTCCCCCCTTCTACTTTGCTTTGGAAAATATTTCAGCACTCTCTACATGCACCCCTGCAAATGTAGTCCCCATGTTGCCAGAAATCCCACTGTCAACCACCCTGAAGTTCACATTTTGCAGGATGCACTGTGGATCCCATCAAACTACCACCACAGGGATCAGGTGGTGGTGGTGGGAGGTCCAGCCTACTGGGAAAAGCAGTATGAGGGAGGTGTCACAGAAAAGGCCCAGGAAAAAAGAATGAAAAGTTCTCTGAAACACCGTCCCTGTCCGGCTGAAACTTTTAATTTGTTTGTTAAGTAATGAGCTTCTTTAAAATGCAGACTGTGGAGTTCACCCATCTCTAACTCTAAAATACCAAACAAATTTGTGCATAGATTTATCTGATGGATAGTAATATACAAGTTGTAAAATTATAGCAATAATAATTGAGTAAAGGTTTCCATTCTACAAAGGCACCCAGAAAATAATGAATATTTTTTTATACTTTCAGTGGTCTATTTTGATCCTAATTTTGGAAACAAAAAATGTTAATGTAATTATGGAAACAACAGCGGGGAGCATAGGTGGAATAGCTACTTGCAGATTTCTTTTCCCTTTAGTCAACTTACTGTGGAAGCCAACATTGATCCTCCAAACCAAACTGCGTATCTCTGCATATGATGTGTAATAACTTGTACATCAATAGGCTTGGGCTACATCAGAAAATAAAATCAGTATACAGTTATGAGTTTCACTCAGTATACATACCTCCACTCTTAAAACATATTCTACTATACTTTTAAGACATAAGTATATTCTACTATCTTGCAACTGACATACAAGTAGGCATTAAAATGATAGGTCCACAATTTGAAACATTATGAACTGAAATTTAAAAACTACATCAAAAAAATCTTCAGATAAAAACGTTTCCGTATTACCTACTACATTACATCCAACAATGAATTTTTCTTCTCTTCCAGAAGATGCAATTTTAATTGTATCAGCCACTTTCTGCATATTTTAGAAAGCAGCATGATATGACTCGTTTAGCATAAAATAGACAATGATGTTATCTCAAGTAAAATTTTTAAAAGTGTCATGCTAAGGTCTGGGAGAGCTAGACTCTGCTATGCAACTTACTAGGTGACCTTGGGGCAGTAATTCTCTTAGCCTGCATCACACGTATCTTGCAAGGATAAAATAAAGAGCAGTGAACAGTGTATGCCTCCTTAGATTCCCTGGAGGAAGGGAAGGAATAAAATGTGCTAAATAGATTAAAATAAGCTCAGATTGGCTATTTGTAACCTAGTTCTAATAATGCTCAAATTTGAACAGGCTTTCAAAATGAGCAAAAATGTGTCCCAGAAGCCTGAGCAAACTAGTTTCCAGGGGAATTCTCCCCTCTCCATAGGAAACTTACTTTCAGTCCTAAAGAATGATCAAATATTTGTTCTCCTCCCCCTGCTCCCCACCCCTAAATTGCTAATGCTAGAAAGGTATTAGAAGGAAACTGGTTTTTACAATATAGAGAGGGGAAACAAGTGAAGGAAACTGAAGAGGTTTTTACAATATAGAGAGGGGAAACAAGATGTTGTGAAGCCTAGGAACAGTGGAGGATTAGAAGTTAGGGAAGGATGCTGATTGGGCTTGTTCTTTTCAAGGTAAAGGAGGAAGTGAGTTGAACCCATCTCTGCTCTGCTGGAGGACACATCACAGCAAAGGTCTGTAGACAACAGTCAATATCAAAAGAAAAGCGGAGCCTACAAAATCATTTAGTAAACAAAAAATGAACTGACTGTGTGGTGCTGAAATCAAATATCACAAAAGAAGGAGAAATATGATTCAAAAGACTGAAAATTGTTCAACTAAAAGTATGTATGGCACAAAAGATTTTCTTTTCACATTTTTATCTCACCTTCGTAAGCAAAGTTACAACATGTCTGAGCTACTCTCTTCATATCACTAAATTCTACATTTAAAAGGTAAGTCGCAAATGTTTTGACAGCAGATAATTTATTTCGTGGATGCAGGGATAAAGGAGTAGAAATCTATACTTTTTCTTAAGTTCCTCATAACAGAATTCAATACCCTTGCCTATTTATGCCTAGACAACTGTCCGATGAAGTGGTTAGATACTGCTCAAAGCATTCTGTGTGAAAGGGCTTATTAGTTCACACAAGTGTAGGCCCCCAGGGGAAAAAAGATACTGATAGATCAGGTACTGAGTGGATCTTTTTATTTACTTCATTTATTCCCTGTCTTTCTCTCCAATGGGGACTCAAAGCAGCTTAGATCATTCTCTTCCCCTCCCTTTTATAACCACCCCGTGAGGTATGAGTGTTAACGGCCTATAGTCATCCAGAAAGTTTCCATGGCAGAGTAGTCATTTGAACCAAACTCTCCCAGATCATATCCCAGTACTCTTATCATTATAACACACTGGAAACTGAAGGGACTGGCTGAAAGACAGAAGGCCACAAGCCTGAAGAAGAAGAAGAGATTGGATTTATACCCCGCCCTTCACTTGGAGTCTCAGAGCGGCTTACAAACTCCACTCCCTTCCCCTCCCCACAACAGACACCCTGTGAGGTGGGTGGGGCTGAGAGAACTCTGACAGAAACTGCTCTTTTTCAAGGACAGCTGTGCCAGAGCTTGTGACTGACCCAAGGTCACATCAGCAGGTGCAAGTGGAGGAGTGGGGAATCAAACCCGGTTCTCCCAGATTAGAGTCCGCACACTTAACCACTACACCAAACAGCAGAAGCAAAGAAAGCAGTAAACAGAACATTATAAATTCTCAAGAAGTTCAGCATCTCCAGTAGCTTCCAGTATCCTAGAGTGTAATAGTGATCTTGTTCATTACCCAACACACAGAAGATGTGCTCATGAAACTATAAAAGTTAGGCCTTCACCAACAAAATTACAAAGATATAAGGGAAAAAAACACCAGGATCTTATAATGGCATCTACTGCCATTCTAAACAACTGAACCCCACACATCACTGCAATGTAAAGGATACAAACCTTCAGTCTGCCACCACTCAGTTCCTCGCTGAGTTTCAGCCTGGCATCAACAGTCCTTTTCAAGTCTCGTTGTAAACGACGACCAAAATCCCTGAACATAGTTGAGCCTCCAGACAGTACAATATTCTGAATTGAAATTGCACACACAAAGTTATAATCACTTATTGCACACACAATCATGAAAGACTGAAAACTTAAAAACCCAATTGTAATCAGTACCATATTTACTCAAAAGGAAGATGACCCCGAAATGTTGGATGACCCCTAAAAAGCTACATACAAAAATTATTATTGGATATAACTGTAACTTATATGTGAGTGTAAGAAGACCCCTCCCCCATTTTTGATGGCATACCTGTGAAAATATCTAGTCTTGCATTTGAGTAAATACTGTACTTACACAAATGCAAGACTATTTTTTCCTGAGTTATGCAATCAAAATGAAGATGGCACTGTCTTACATTCATATATGTTACAGTTACATTCAGCAGTAATTTTTGATGTCATCTTCCTTTCAAATAAGTATGGTAGTCACTAGAAGGAAACTGACCAATGCATGAACAGTCCAAATGATCCTAACACTTTAATTCATAAACAGAAATATCATGACCTTTGAGAATATTCTGATTTTTAATAAGTGTCAGCAAGGCCAGATTACTAATTATCATGAATATTTCAGGATCTGAAGTGTACTCCACAAACTGTGCAGCACAAAATTAATTATCAATGTCAAGCTTTGAAGTGTACAAATCATAAGGACCTAAAATATCATAAACAGATAGATGTGACCCAAATGTCAAAAATTTCCTCTGGACTAATAAAAGTCATCTCATCATTCTCTAACCTAAAACTTCTAAAATTGTTAAATTCACTTTAGTTATGGATACATTTTTGCAAAGAATACATTTAATTCTTTGAATTTAATTGCATATTATACTGGTTCTTTAAGACAGAAACAAAAAACGACCCATTGTTGTGCTTTCAATGAAAAAAAAATCCTTAGCAAGTAGAAGCAGATATGACTAACCTAAATGCACCAGTCCAGAGTATACTTTGTCCTAAAGCAACTACGACCATGCATGCACGCACACAGTAACTTCACTACCTTTACTGACTTTACCTTATATAGTGGACGTCTAACATCAATAGGACAGTTCTGAATAACTTCGTCTACTACTTCTGAGATGGGCTGTGTGAAATCTGGGTTAGCAAACTAGAAACAAACAGAATGATTAAGTTGCAAATAATTTTAATGCAGGAGTGCTAAAAATACTAATGGTTTGCATTATCTATAGCTAATACAGAATGTCAGCCTTTCCTGTGATCTATTCAAGTCAAATGACAGCCTAGAATTCTCCAGAAACATAAGACAAAAGAGAGCCAATAAAGCTAGAGAAACAACTGGCAGAAGTTAAGCTACAAAAAACTAGGTAAGAATGCAACACTTTATCCTTTTGTCTTCATTATTTTCGATTGTTAGGGGAACAGACCATTTTATTGGCTGCTTCTGTAACTCTGTAAGGTACTATTTGTACCAAGATGTTGCACTTTATTATTACTACTGGGAATAGGCTCGTTGTGGAAATAAATACGAGCTCTAGAAAGAGGCTCTGGGAGAGTGCCAAGGCCTTGGGCACTCAGGGTCAATGTGCTGCGGCAACCTCAGCAGGATATAATGACACAGAGTCCACCATTTTCTCCAAAGGAACTGATCTCTGCTACATGAAGAGCAGTTGTAATTTTCAGTGATCTCCAGCCCTCACCTGGAGATTGGCAACAACTGTTACCCAGGAGGGAATGGCTGCCTCTCCCCTCCCCAAACCCTGGCTTCCATAGACTCTACCAGAAAATCTCCAGGAATCTTCCTACCTGGAGCTGGCAAACCTAGTCAGGACTGGCCCCAATGAGTTTCTCACAAAGGCCTGCAAAGGGTTTCCTTCCTTTGTCTGAACCAAACTTGGTTGTCTAAACGGGCTCCAGTTTACAACTCAGCTGTTTGCCTCCCACCCTCATCCCGTGGGCATATCTCACTCCTTAAATTCACTGCCACCACTCACGGAATTGTCACTGCCTTTTTAGAGGGACAGTGAGACCCCTCTGGCCGAATCTCCCTATTTGAAGATGGAATCCCCAATCTTTGGGGGATCCATCTGGAAGTTGTGGGCTCATGAAAGGATCATTCCTTGGACCGGCCTCTGGCTTTACTTCAGCCTCTCTCGCACAAGAGAGCAGGGAAACTTCCATTCATTCCCCAGTCCAGCTGACTGTGGAGTGGCTGAATTTCTGCTGCCTCCCAGGGACGAAGACTGCCTCCTCCCTGGATGGGCTGCAGTCTATATTTATGCTGCCCCGCCCATTGGGACAGTCCCTGTCTTCCCGCACTTTTTGGCCTTGGGGCAGCTGGGAACTGTAGGCCAACAGATTAGCTATGTTCAGGGATTTTGGGTTTGCCTGTGTCATAAGAACATAAGAGATGTCAATGTTGGATCAGGCCAAAGGCCCATCCAGTCCAACACTCTGTATCACACAGTGGCCAGAAATACCAGTGCCATCAGGAGGTCCACCAGTGGGGCCAGGACATTAGAAGCCCTCCCACTGTTGACCCCCCCCAAGCACCAAGATGACAGAGCATCACTTGCCCCAGAGTCCCTATCTATACCTTATGGCTAATAGCCACTGATGGACCTCTGCTCCATATGCTTATCTAATTCCCTTTTGAAGCCGTCCATGCTTGTAGCTGCCACCACTTCCTGTGGCAGTGAATTCCATGTGTTAATCACTCTTTGGGTGAAGAAGTACTTCCTTTTATCCGTTCTAACCTTTGAAGTTTTATCTCTGGTATCTGGCATTGAATTTTATGGCACACACAGCCTGGCCCAACAAAGTGACATTTATGTCAGATCCAGCTCTTGTAACAAATGAGTTCAACACCTCTGGTCTATGTTTTTATGCAGGGCTGGGGCTTTTTTAAAAAAAAAGTACAGACTTTTTAGTATCTTTTTGTTTTTATTATTTTTATTTTGGAAGCCGCCTTGGGCAGGTTCCTGGAGAGGCAGCATAAAAATATTCTACATAAATAAATACACAATAAATAAAACAGGTCTTGCAACACAAATTTTTCCTAATAGGTCAACTGTCTTCTTGAAGTGACTTCTCTTCACTCTGAACAAAAACCATCCCTTCTAGCCAGCACTTCTTACCACAAGCTAGTTGTTAACTTTGACACCAAGCATATTTCTGAAGATTTGCAAAATGTCTAGCTATCAGCTACTGTGTGGCTGACTAGCATGACAGATACATTTGCTATTTTAAAAAAACATGTAAGAGTATTACTATTTAACCATTTGAGGTTTTCCTGCATTGCCCCAAACCTTTAGTGCAATTCCATTTGTTGGTAGTGTTATGCGATTTATGGCATATACAGCTTTTAATGTTAAGAAAACGACCACAGTACACAAATATTTAATACTGAGTCTGTCCATCTATCATTATAACACACACGTAGTTAAAAGCGATTTCCATCAACCATTCCAGAATTTGTTCTCCACCAAGCACTCTCCAACTCACTGTCTGAATAAGAATTTGTAATTCTTTGTGTGCATGTGTGTGTGTAATTGTGCCTACCACTCTGTGTCAGAATTCCAAAGGTGCCTGAAAGCTGAGGACACCTGCCTCTGGGTAAGGGGCCCAAACCTTCAAAGTTCACCCTAACTGAATTAAAAACACACAGCTGTAGAAGTGGTTCTATTTAAACCAATAAGGAAATAAAAACAATGAATCAATGCAAAAAAAGAAAAAATGATTTTTTTTAACTTGAAAAACCCCTCATACTTGCTAGATAGATACTGAAAACAGGAATTAAGGTGAAGTCATCTAATGGCTTCTTTCCCTTGTCAGCTTGCCTGCAACTGTCTTGTACTGAACAGTTCAGTGGCCACCCACACATTTCAGATGCTAAGCACTGAATCAAGCAGCTTTATTCAATATAAAAAATGGCTATCAGCTGGAAGAAATATTAGTTCTTATTCAGCTTGCTACAAAAAAACCCAGGTTGGTGGTATCCACTCTGAAGCTGGGTGAAATAATTATGCAAAGAACATTGTGTGGCTCCAGAAAATAAAAAGTTAGCAAAAAGCAAGAGGGGATGAAATACAAGTAAATCTTTAGGAGGAAAATGCCTTGAGGTTTGCAAGCCATGCAACGAAAAGCAGACATTCTTCAGTTGTGTATCTACTTGAATACAATTTAGACAATACAACGTAAAATTTAAAAATGGATTGTACCATTTATATGAATTACACAAAGTACGTTGAAATTTGTCCCAAACATCGAAAAAGCACTACATTTAAATGCAAAGCCACAGGATTATCTGGCCAATATTATGAAAGTTAACAGTGTGAGTCTAGACTTGGAAGTAAGTTTCAGTCCCTTCACTGCTGCCGAAATGTCTCACCAAGCTTTGCACTGGACTTTACCTCAGGATGAAAGAAGATCTCTGGCCCTAGGAATCTCTCATAGCCAACATCAATGGTAAATTCTTTCTTGGAGATTGCGTTGATTCCAGTATACTGTTTAATCCACTTGGTGCCGTCTGTATCATACTTGTTAAATTCTTTTACTAAATCAGGGCAGACATAACTAAAACGCTCCTGAAAAT
>NW_015162061.1:74910-81572 GCF_001447785.1 Gekko japonicus
TTTCAGTTTAATTAGAATAAAGCTTTTTCTGAGCAAAAGGAGATAGACAGGTACAAATGAAAGGCCTTCCAAACTCCTGCACTAGTAATGATCATCCACATTTAAGAGAATTAGCACTCATTGCTAGTATATGTGCACTTTTATGTACAATTAAGCAAAAAAAAAATCTAAAAATCTTGACAGTTTAATTTGTTTTAAGATTTTTCAGCTGGGAGAAGATAACACAGTGGAAGACACATCCCCAAATACACTCAAGCATTGTCACAGTCACATGTACAATCGCATACCTTCAGAATTTAGAATCCAAGAGTAACAACAGATTTATTCTTGGGAAAATAGTAAGGTGCCTAAAAATGTGCAAACACTCGAAGTATTTAGGGCAGGGGTGTCAAACATGTGGCCCGGGGGCTGGATCAGGTCCCCAGAGGGCTTCTTTCAGGCCCACAGTGGAACTGGCTGTCTTCTGCTTCTTCTTCCAGTTCTGCTACTGCTGCATCATCGTAGGTTTGCAGCTTACAGATACACGCCTGAACAGCATACTCAAGATTGCAACAGCACAGACATTTTGATGCAATAATTCAGAGCAAGAGGTGTCAGTTATCAGACACTGTTAAATAAACAAAATATTGCAAGAGTGCTAATGTTTTAAGGCATGTTTTTATTTTAAGTAAAAAAAATCCTTTGTGTTTGTGTCCTTTATAAAGTTTATATCTCCGCTACCTGGCATTACATTTTATGACACACATGGCCCGGCCCAAGAAGGTCTCATTTATGTCAGATCCAGACCTCATAACAAATAAGTTTGACACCCCTGATTTAGGGCTTATTAAATTGCTTCTTGTAGTACTTCTCATGGGAAAAGAAATTAGAAAAAAGCACTGGAAATGTGTTCCTTTTTAAAGATGGGTAGTCGTGTTAGTCTGTCTGCAGCAGTAGAAAAGAGCAAGAGTCCAGTAGCACCTTCCAGACTAACAATATTTGTGGCAGGATATGAGCTTTCATGAGCCACTGCTCACTTCTGCATTCTAGATGTATCTGAAAGAAGTCAGCAGTGACTCACGAAAGTTCAAACCTTGCCACAAATTTTGTTAGTCTTGAAGGTGCTACTGGATTCTTGCTCTTTTCTGCTCTTCCTTTAAAAAGTTAACTGCTTAGTCTCCCATGTGTAAAACATGATTGAAGTCAGCTGAGCTGCAATGTTTGCACTAGCTCCAGTGACTGTATGTGGCATGAGTCTAGTGAATAGATAATTTTACTTGGAAGCGATCTACCACTGAAATACTCGTTTTACTTTAAACACAAACACACATTGATTGTATTTTTTCTGATTACCTTCACTGCTTTAGCAGTTTCCAATGATTGTTCAGGAGGGATTCCTACTTCTCGTTCTCTTAGCAACTGTTGAATAAAGTAAGTTATATCTCGTCCGGCAATTGGAATGTGTTTGATACAGCTGCCAATCACGTAACCTTCAGCCTGGAAGTAAAATAAATGTTTTTCATAAACTTCAGCAATAATACCATGGTGTACAAAGCAGGCACACACTGAATGGAAAAATATACGAGCATTTACAGGGCATATAAAATCAGTACAGGCACCGTATTTACCTCACTGTAACTCTACCAATACATAGACAATATATTCTTTTTTCATGCGAAGCTCTGCATTTGCAGAGTAGAGAGGGGTAAATCATCAACACTCCATAATTTGCACATCAGCAGTTAGTTAAAAAATAGTTCCAGAGAAAGATGTAATATGAAGAGATACAGACATTAAACGTCTTACACACTGGTCCACTGGTTTTATCATCCTATCCTACATTTAGTTTTTATTTACTGACAATACTAATTGAAATTTTAAATTGTGGTCTTTTAGGTGTTCTTTATAGTGGTTATTTTATTTACATTGTAAATTGCCTTAAATTCTGCAAGATAGGTGGCTAATAAATGTTTTAAATCAATAAATAAAACCTTTTTCTTTGAAGTGTACCTACCTAGTAAATTCCTGACATCTCCCATAAGGAGTTGTATTTTTGGCATTTTCATCTGTTTCATCTAAATATTGCTGGTATTTAGTTGTATGAGTAAATGTAACTTTAAGCCAAGGTATCATTGGGGCCAGCATACTTTAAGGACTGCTTAGTCCCACGTGAACTTATCTGCCCACTCCAATCATCTTCAGAGGCCCTGCTTCAGGTGCCCCCACTATCTGAGGCTAGATGGGTCGCAACCCGAGAAATAACCTTGGTTGTGGTGCCGGATCTCTCTCCCAGGGAGATTTGTCTTCCTCCCTCTATCATGGCCTTATGACAGCAGGTGAAGACTCTTTTGTTTTGACTGGTGTTCCATGTAGCCCTTACTAGTCCTCATCTCTGTCTATGTGTTTATCTGTTTATACACACACACAAACACATATACATTGTGTGTATAATTTCTATTTTAAAGGCTTTCAGTATTTGAAATGTTCGCTGCCTTGGGGACTCTGAATTTGGTGGAAAAGTGGCACAGAAATGTTCTAAATGAAATAAAGGGAAAAAAACCAAAGAACATTTTATTCTCAATAATGAGCCACTTCAGAGGTGTCAGGTGACTGAGAATCACAATCGCCATCACTGAAACAGGCTGTACACTAAGCGCAGCATTAGAAGAGACAACAATATAATGTCAAAGAATATGTTCTGTTAAGTACAAAATATCTGTAGAGCTTTGGAATATGTACGATGTGGAAAGGATCAGTAAGTAAGACGACATTAATAGTTCCTTGAAAGCTCAGGAGTCCAAATTCTTTTACAAAAAAAATCTGAGTAACAGCACTATCTAGGCCACTCTGCTACATTTCACTAGAACACCGGGGGGGGGGGGGGAGCTACAAAACTGGGAAATGCTAATGTTACAAATTCAGTCAAAACAGGGTATACAAAACAGGGTATATATAATCCACACAGGGAATGATAAAGACAGGTAATGAGCAATACACAGTAATTGTGTGTCTCAGAATAATGAAATCATTACAACAAGACTGTAAGGCATCAATCTTTTATGTTCTGCTTCATTTTACAGTTTTCTAACAGCCCACCAATCTGACAGTGTGAAGTTATTGGGAGAGCAGGCCTCTACATCTATACATATTCTGCAAGACAGTTGAGTTCTAGGGAAGCCAAACCACATGTGTTCTGCCTGCATTGCAATCTTCCCCAGATTCTTTTTTTCCATACAGCAGCAAGGGTAGAAAAAACCAGAGGGGCCACTGCCCACTAAGGTGATCCTCTGTTTGGTACAACACAGCCTTCCCCTGTTCCAAACACCAGATGGGGGAGATACAAAATATTCTGCATTCGGCAGGAATTTTCCTTCCACCCTGAAATGATTTTTTTAAATGTGCTCTATGTCAACAGAAGCATTACTTTTGTTGACATAGAGCAAATTTTAAAACTCCAGCATCCTTCTCTACAAGAAGAATCTCTAGAAATGGCATTACATAGTTTTATTAAAAGAACTTGCAACATACCAAGTTTTAAATGACAGCATAGGCCCCCAACATTAATTTTCATAATTACAAAATTTAAAAGCCAGCTCTAAGTATAGTTTCTATTCCTACATATATTGTTTTTCTGCAGGGTAAAGCTCACTAGGGAGTGACTGAAAAATAACCAGCTAGGCTATCCTTCCCATAGTGGCTATGTTTTACAAATGGCACGTTCAAGTTTAGTAAACCAGCCTTGTATTAGTGTATACTTACCACAGGAATGACATGAGTTACACCATCTCCACTATCTATAACTGTTCCAGTTAGTGTCCGCTCTCCTACTTGTCTTGATGTCCAAGACGCAGCTAAGGCAAGGACAGCCTTGCAAAGAGAAACCATTGGAGCATTAGTATTTTATCACAACCCTAAAAGCCTATTTTTCAAGTTAACGCACACATGTGAAATAAAAGTTTTCAACACAATTGTGCTGCTCAATGCAAAGTGACACATATTGTGTTAAAAACAGTACACGGAACTAGTATTTTTTCCACAGCGTGAGTACATATGTGGATCAATTTGCACTGTTTTTATTTTATATGACATAACTTGTTCATACTGTAAGAAGGGATATGTCTCCCCAACATCTAATCTAACCTGCCTCCAAGAACATGGCAAACGGATGAAGATTACCGTCACTAGTTTAAAGCACTATGTCTCCCCAACATCTACCCTGCCTCCAAGAACATGGCAAACTGATGAAGATTACCGTCACTAGTTTAAAGCAGTTTTGTTTATTGGGAGAAAGGGCTAGTTTTTGCAACAGATTACTCTAAACGCTAATTCTCATGGTGACATCACTGTGGGGAATGAATCATCAGTGATCTCTTGTCTAACAAAGCAGAATGTACCTTATATTATGGAGAATTAAGGGTTAGCAAACAGCACAGAAGAATTACATTATGTCTCATTTGACTGTGGGGAATTTTGTCTAAATTTGATCACACTGTAAACCACAGGTAGCCAACAGGTAGCTCATGCACTTCCAGCTGCTTCCCAGATGCTGTAGAGTAGCTTGTGTAGCCCCTAGAGGACCCAGGAAAACATAGTGAAAAGATATGCTCTAGGCTTTTTAAAAAGTTTTATTTCATAGGATTTTCTCTGTGCTGCTTCGCTGACAGCATCATTTCTGCTGCTCTTCCTAGACCATGTTCTGTTTCTAGGACAGAATAAAACTTGATGGGCAGGGTGGTGGTGGTAGATCAGGATGTTTTTCAGCAGTCAGGAGTTACAGGTTGGAAACCCCTGCTTTAAACCAACCACTTATTTTTTTTTAAGGAAATCAAGGTAGAGTACTACTTTGAAACATAATGTAGACAACATGCAGCTATGAAATACACAAATCATTTTTGAAAATGAAATGTGAGAAGGACAACAATTAAGATTAATTGTGTGTAGCTCTGATGGTTTCTCTTAAAGGGATTTTCTTTTGCATTGGTAAGACTTTTAAATTGTTATTGCATTATATCAATAAGGAGATGTTTTGGGCTAAAGTTACAGGGCACAGTTATTTTGGCTTTAATTATAAGGATGAATATTTAATTGCAGGAGCAGGAAATGCACACAACTGTAGTTTTCTAATCTACAGAACCAGAATTCAGGAAAGCAGTTCTGTGGCAACACAATGATTTTTAAAAATATAATTTTTGGTAAGTGAGTCTGGCAATTTTACCACTCATTTTATTATGGTGTGTTTCTTTTGGGGGGGAGGAGGGAGGAAAGGCATTCTTGATGCTGCAACAATTGTGGTGAGAGAATTCAAACATGGGTCTTATTTATTCCCCATAAAGGTCATAAAAGGCTGGTAGAAGCTGCATGAAGGCCAATATAAGGACAATATTTTCTGTATACTCTACTCTTAAAGAGTATTACTTCAGATGCTCCCTCTAACTTAAACTAAATTATTTCTTACCTGAACAGCAATGTAAAGTCCAGGAACATTGAAAGACTCAAACATGATTTCAGCAGTATATTCCCTGTTTTCTGGAGTATTGAGAGGTGGTTCAGTCTGTAAAGCAGAAAAACCTGTAGTCACCACAAACGAAATACACCAAATATTCTGCCAAACTGAACATGCCATATATTCTGCCAAACTAAACACGCCAACAAATATTCAGCTTCTTTTAACTCAGCAGTTAAACTTGGCCACAGAAGTTTCCATGTTTTGCCCTAAAGAACAACTGGCATTCCAGCTCTTATATATATACTAGCAGTAAAGCCCGTTGTGAAAGCAATACAACGAAATCTAGAAAGAGGCTCTGGGGCAGTGCTCTGGCTTTGGGCAAACAGTGTCAATTTGCTGTGGTGACCTCAGCAGGGAATAATGACAGAGTCCACTGTTTTCTCCAGAGGAACTGATCTCTGCTACCTGAAGAGCAGTTGTAATTGTGAGTAATCTGTAGCCCTCACCTGGAGATTGGCAACAATTGTTACCCAGGACAAAATGGCTGGTTTGGAGGGTGGAGTCTATGGCATTCTACCTGTCAGAGGTCCCACCCCTCTGCAAACCCCACCCTCTCCAGGCTCCACCCCTCAAATCCCCAGGAATTTGTCAGCATGTAGTTGGCAACCCATCTCCTTCCCAGCTAGCCACCAACCTACCATTATCTGCCCCTTTGACTTCAGCTGACTTCTGCCCTCCCTTCTGCAGAGCAGTTGTAATACTGAGTGCTCTCCAGCCCTCACCTGGAGATTGGCAACAATGGTTCCCTATGTGGGACTGACTGGTTTGGAGGGTGGAGTCTATGGCAGTGTACCTGTCTGAGGTCCCACCCCTCCTCAAACCTCACCCTCTTCAGGCTCCATCCCTCAAGTCTCCAGGAATTTCCCTTCTGGAGTTGGCAACCCTATCAGGATTGGCCCCAATGTGGTTTCTCCCAAAGGCCAAAGTAGGTGACAGGACCAAGCTTAGTTGCCTACCAACAGGCACTGAGGGGAATGTAGGGTTGCCAGCTCTAAGGAGGGAAATACCTGGAGGTTTGGGGGGTGGATTCTGTAGAGGGCCGGGCGACGGAGGCATCGGCCTTCTGTCGCCCGCCTTGCCCCCCCAATCTCGGCCCGGGCACCCGCGGCTCCCACCAGCGGCCGCCCGACTCCAGACTCCCCCGCGGCCACTCCAGCCAGGCGACGGAGGCATCGGC
>NW_015162061.1:82309-121872 GCF_001447785.1 Gekko japonicus
TGAAATGTGCCCCTTACTTTTCCCATTTATCTTCAAGCATGAAGTGTTATGTAAATCTTCACCAATCTGATCCTGCTCTGATTTACTGACATCAAAAGGCAGGTACCTCCGCAAACTGAATCTTGATCAAATCAGGATTACCCAGCCTCTATGTGCAAGAGAAGATGGAAGAACGCCCCTCGGCACTTCCCATGAGGGGGCCTTCTCCTCTGAGGAAAGGAGGACATTTTGGGGTGGTTCCCATTGTCCTAACAGGGAGGCAAGACTAAATTTCTTCCTCTTCCTGTGATGTGGGATCTGATTTCTTCAGATCTGGCAGCTCCGAAAAGCAGTAAGTCTAACTCCTACCCTATAGTAATAATAACATTTAAACAGCAAGGCAACAGGTAACCAGAGAAAGAATTAAATAAATGCAGCAGCACTAGCAAAGGTGGAAACAGGGAAGAGTAAAATGAGTGGGGAGGACAAGATGTCCCCCTTTCCTCAGAGAAGACCCCCTCATTGAAAGTGGATGGGTCATTGTCATCATCTGACGTTATATCCTGTAGTACTCTTCTGCCAAATGCAGCATCTGTGGAATCATAGCTATTCAGTTTGTAATGACTCACAAATGTGGAGATTGAGGACCATGTTGTTGCTTTGCATACCTCCTCAACCAAGGCATGCTTGCTGAATGTTGCATTAGTTGAAGTGCTTCTCACAGAATGTGCCGTGATTCCTGATGGTACCTGCATACTGAGGGCCTTATATGCTTCCGAAACAGGTCTTCAGATGGCATTTTGGACATTTTCCGACCCAAGTTGGGAGGGGAAATATTGATGAAGAGAGAATCCGTTCTCTGTATGTTCTCTTTTCTGATCAAGAATGTCTTGATAGTTCAGTGTATGCCAGATCTCTTGGGATCTATGAAATGTAGAAAAGACCTTCGGTTGAAAGGTAGGGTCAGTTCTCAGGATGACTTTGTCCTTATGAAAAATGCAAAGATTGGCTTTGGTGGACAGAGCTTTTAATTCCAATATGTGTCTTGCAGAAGTGATAGCTATAAGGAGCAGGGTTTTCATCCTCAGACACTGTGATGAGACTCCTCTGATAGGTTCGAAAGAAGAGCTTGATTAATGCAGAGAGTACCGTGTGATCTCCACTTGGAAAACCTGTGGCCCCTCTAAGAAAAATTTTCGTATGTGGATGACTGGAGATATTGTAGCCTTCAAACTGAGGTAGGACTGAAGGAAGCCCTGCGGAATATCTTCTGAGGGTTGATGCCTTGAGTTCGGAAGAGAGACTGTCTTGCAGGAACGCTAACACTGCTTCCAGGGGATGTTCCAGTGGTTGTACTCCTTTCCTCCTGTGCCACCTAGTACAGGCCTTCCAGGACGTGTTGTATATCCTGTTTGTGGATTGTTTTCTGGAGGCTATAATGGTATCAATCATGCTGGGAAACTAGCCTAATCATATGAAAGCCTGCTGTTCAACTTCCAAGAGCTCAAGTGAAGCCACTACAGAGGGGGGTGCCAGTTTGGTCCCTGCTGCAGCATATCTAATGACATTGGAAGCATCAGTGGCGGGGAGGCCATCATCTCTGGTAGGGCCAAAAACCATGGCATCATGGCCAGAAGGGGGCCACTACTATAACAACCTTCTGCTCTTTTATTTTCCTTATCATCTTGGGTATGATTGGGATGGGGGGAAGGTGGAGACCCTTTGGCTATGAGGACGTTAGGGCATCCATTGCTTCCACTTGTGGGTGATGGAACCTGGTAAAAGAATCTGGGAAGTTTATATGATAACTGTCTACTGTTGACATGAAGAGGTCCACAGATGGGAGTCCAAAGTGTGTTGAGATCAGGTGAAAAAGATCTTTTTTAAGTGGCCATTCCCCTTTTCAGATGGTCTCCCTATTTAGCCAGTCCGTCTGGATGGTGGTTGTGCCCTTGGTGTATTCTACTTGGATGGATGCTGGGTTGGATTCTGCTCTTAATAGCAGTTTGATGGATTCCTTATGCAATCTGGATGATCTGCATCCCCCGTTTGTTGATATAATTCTTGGTTGTGGTGTTATCCATGTGGATCAAGACATGGAGCCCTACTATTATCATATTAGAGATATGAAGTGCAGTAAAGTCAGTCGAGCCACATGTAATTCCAGAAGACTGATGGGAAGACGAGAATCGGATTTAGACCACTTTCCCTGGCATGCTTTCCAGCTTTGCTCCCCATTCTGACTGGCTGGCATGCCTGAAGATTTGTTTCACTGTCAGGACGTAGAAACTCTTCCCTTGGAGAAGATTGTGCATTCTCGTCCACCAGTGGAGACTGACCTTGCCTGGAGTGGGGTTTTGAATGGGCAAGTCCTTCTTTTCCATAATTCATAACTGAAAATGTTTGAGGAGGGTTTGTAGAGGTCTGGAGTGAAGGCATCCCACTGTGCAGCCTTGGTGTTGGAGATCAAGACCCCCATGAATTTGGTCAATGACATGAGTGATGACGATTTGGCTTTGATTACTGACTGTGACACTGGATGGTGTTTCTTGTGTTTTCTTCTGGCAGGAAGAAGTGTGCAATCATGGTGTTTATGACCACCCCCAGGTGTTCTAGCCTCTGAGATGGAATGAAAGATCTTCTCTGGACACTGACGAGAAACCCAAACTGTTGAAGACATTGTATGGTTGTCTTAGTGTCCCCGAGAGATTCTTCCTTGGAGTTCAACCTGATTAGTAGGTCATCAGGATATGGATGGACGGGGTGCCCTTTTTTTATATGCATGACTGGGTTTATGAGGATCTTTGAGAAAATTCTCAGAGGATAGGCCCAAGGAAAGGCTCTGAATTGAAGGTGCCGTGTTCTGACACAAAATCTCAGGAACCTCCTGTATGCTGGTAGAATGGGAATATGGAGATAGGCCTCCATCAGATCTACTGAGGTCAGGACCTCTATTGGCTGAAGAGCCTCTGAAATTGATCTGAGGATCTCCATCCAAAAATGATGTAGTTTGTTTAGGAACTTGAGGTTTACGATCACTCTCCAGTCCCTGTTTTCTTCGGGATGGTGAAAAAGACGTAGACGCCCCGTCCCTGTTCAGTCTTGAGTACTGGTTCGACAGCTCGGATGGCTGTGGTAGTGATATACCTCTTGACTCTGTTTTTGTGTATCAGTGATGTGACATACCTTTCCAGTGGAATTCTTGTAAATTCAATAGGCTAGCCTTGTGAAACAACTTCTATGACCCAAGTGTCCATGTATGTTTGTCCAGAAGTCTCAAAAAAGGATCAATCTTCCCCCCATCAGAATACCTTGGGAGTCATGCCTTGGTGGATTTGTTATCGCAATCCAACCTGTCGCCTCTATTTGTTGGTGTCCTGTCAAATCTGTTATTAGATCTTTGCCTATAGGAGGGTCTGGATGAGTTCCAGATGGATCTTTTGTACTCATGTTTGAATCTTGGCAGGGTGTGCTGGGAATGAAAGAATTGGATGTTAGTACATTTTTTATCCGGGTGCTTAAGGGTTATTGGCATGGCTTTCTTCTTATCTCAGGTTTCTATTAGAATCTTGTCTAAAGCATCACAGAAGAGTCTATCACCCTGAATGGGGTACGACGAAACAATATGATTTGAGTGAATGTCTGCCTGCCATGCTCTCAACCAGAGAATTTTCTTGGCCTCTGCTGCTGAGGCCATGGCCCTAGAAGAAAAAATTAAGGACTCTATTCATTCCTTCTAGTAGTCAACGATTGTCTGTTGCAATCAATTGAATTATTTTTCTCATCTAAACAACAGCAGCCATGGAGGTGAGAGGCTGTGGCCGAGGCTTTAATAGGCTGTGGCCTCATGTACCATTTTAAAGGCCATCCCTGCTCTTTTGTCCAGGGTGTCCCTGACTGTACCCTGACCATCTTCTGGTAAGAGGCAGCCACATGGCATCTACTAGGGGAACCTGAAGTATTTCCTGTAAGACAGCCACAGGGGCATCTACTAGGGGAACCTGAAGTATTTCATTAGCATAGGATGGTAGGGCATACGCCTTTTTAACTAAATTTGGCAATTGGCAATTGGCAATTTTGCCCATTCTGCCTTAAGCTGGTATTCAAAGAAATCAGGGAAAGGGAAGACATTTTCTGTATTGTCACATCTAGGAAATAATTCTTTAGTGCCTTTGGATCTGTCTTAGTGTCCAATTTAATAGAGGAGGGGTCCTCCTCAGGAGGCATCTTTTGCAGTTCTAGAGCTGAGAGAGCCTAACTAAGTATGTACTGATAGTCCTCTGACTTAAAGAAGCATGCTGTTTGTTCTGGCACCTTAATGTCTCCTACTTCCTCATCTGAAAGGAATTCCCCCTTCTCCGTATTCTCCTTGCCAGAATCTGAGGATTGGTCCCCTTCCCGGGTGCCCTCTCTCTCTGCCGCTCTTTCTATTAAAGGACTGTTTTTGGGCCACATTGGTGAGCCATTTGTTCCCATGATGGTGACTGGGTCCAGGTCTGGGGGTAGAGGGAGGAGAGGAGGATTCAGAGCCTGTTCTGGCATTGGAGAGGGCTTCATAATGGCATAAGTTAACAAACTCCTCTCTCAATGTTTGACTCAATAGATCCAAAGTAACTGGAGAGACACTCAAGGAGGACTGTTCTGTCAGGCTAGCACCTCAAGTGGAGGTGTTCAAATGAACTAGGGGGAATCTGACCTGATTGAGGAAGTTCCCCAACTGATTTTCCTGCCTGGAGATTGGCATTGGCAGTTAAGGACTCATGCAGAGAGCTATGGTCATGGCTGGAATGTTTTCCCGCCAAAACAACATTTTCAAGATGGCCACTACTCAAAGCTGGAGGGCAGTAATGCTCCCTTGTATGGCTTCCCTGTAAAAGGCACCGTCTATTTGCATCACGTCTTCTGCAAAAGTACAGGCAAGCTGAAGAGACATGCCGGTTCCATCTTGGATGAGCTTGTCAGTGCTGGCTGTGAGCAAGGTGTCTGCTGCTCCATCTGAAAGGAAGCTATTTGATAAGTCCTTTGAAGTCATTGTGATGGATGGCATCATAAAATGGCTGCTGTGTTGGAGCTGCTCTCAACTCAGCTGAAGAAACAGGTCCCCCAAGTGAGGGGGGGAGGAAGTTGAAGGAGAGATAGATGGGGTTAAGGGGATACAAAAGGCAAAGTTGGAAGTTGAAAGCAAGAATGAAAGGAGGTACAATTAGGAAGAGAAATTTTTCGAATTAAAGCTAGGTAGTAGGCAGAGCCGACTATAGAACTGCTTCTCCCTTTGAGGCAGGAACAGAACTGAAGAAAGGGCAGCTCCCACGTCAGAGAAAGAGGAAGAAATTTAGTCATGCCTCTCTGATAGGATGGTAGGAACCACCCGAAGATGTCCTCTGACTCAGAGGGAGAAAGAAGAGCACACACAGCAACACTGTGTTTGAGGCAGAGTTTAACTGCAGCTTGTTACAATTTCTAAATACAGCCAGAGTCTTGTCATGAAGAAAATCCTAAATTTCTATCATTTAGATTAGCAAAGCACAAGATAATCAAGCGCCTAAAATAATATAGAATTAAGCATATTTACATGCATTTTCATATTTTGAAAATATTTCTAGATTGGTGAATACTTAAGCTCAGACCACCAAAAGCTCCCTTCTGGCTTCTAAAACACACATTTAAGGTGATGTTAATACTACCGTATGAAATAGTGACCCAAGTGGCTACTTTATGATTTCAGGTTGACTGAGAAGCCTTGTTTTCCTCAGCGTACTCAAGTACCACAAAGGGAATCTACATAAAGTTTCCTAAACACAATGTTCTGAACCAACAATTTTAATTCCTTATATATCCAAGTTCTCCGTATTTCTTAGACAAGCACTGTGAACAGCTGTCACCAAATTAAGTTGAACAGTGAATATATAAATTCGTTTTTAACTGTTGTGCTCAAAACATGTTTCAGATCTCCAACTGATAGCCATTCCCATCTTGAAAAGTTGATATCAGAAGTCTAAATAGAACCTTAATAGGGCTTTCAAATTCAGAGACGCAGTGGTGAAACTTTAAATGTCACTTTCTATTATGGCCACAAATTTTCTGTCATACTATTTTCCTGTTACGTTGGTTTACATAAACTAGCTGCCCTTTCTCAAAGTAGCAAAGGTCTATTTCCTATGGCAGGCTGACAAAGAAAGATGTAGCTCAAGGGTACAAAACAAATTAATGTTTGCTCTGACCTGGATAGCCCTGTCTTGTCAGATCTCGGAAGCTAAGCAGGGCCGACCCTGGTAAGTACTTGGATGGGAGACCTCCAAAGAATACCAGGGCTGGGAGGCAGAGGCAGGCTGTCAAGCCACTTCTCTGAACATCCTCCATGCCCCAGTAGGAGTCACCAGAGGTCACCATGACATCCATGCTTTGGTACACACACAGAAAAATGCAAAAGATACCTCCCAAAAAATTACTGTTTCAACACTAGAGAAGACACATTTAGCTCTCCACCACAAAGCTATATTTAAAAGTCCTAACACAGGTTGACTGGAAGCTGGTGAAGAAATCAAACGGGTTCAGCAAGTGGCCAGCTACAGCTTTTATCCATTCATCCAAGACCAAAGCATGACAGGTTAATTGTACACATCAGCCCACAGACAACCATTAGCTAGAAATGGCAATGACTCAGGTTTATGAAGTAAAGTGACAAACCTATGCAATGACTATACCATTCCAGACAGCAGGTACGAGCTCAAAAGTTCCCTGCTCTTAGAAGGCTAGGGTATCTGAGGCCATTACTATATTTCTCTGTGTTCACATTTTTCCATGTCTGCTTACTAATATTAACTAGAACTAAAACAGCATAACAGTTCAGTTCTGAAGTAGGGAGCCACAGAGAAGCTAGGCCGGCTACTTTCAAAACCAAAAATACCTTGAACAGACTATGCTTCAACAATTCCAGTATAAAAGTGGAAGAAACATGTAAGCCTCAATGACCAAGAACTGTATCTAAGCAACAACAACAGTTAATATAATTAAGACTATTTAAAATGAGGCTTTAGATACACGCCTGCTGCATCACTGAAGAAATACTTAGCTAAAATGCAGTTGCCAGGACACCAATTTCCACTTGATGGAGAGCTTTTGCAAACTGAGAGGGAAACAGAAGACTGAGAGGCATGCACAATTCAGAAGGTCCTTGGCTTTAACAATTAAAGGAAAGCTATATAAGCTAGTTAGTAACTGACTACCCTGGATGCCCCAGTAATCACTTATGATTACTTTCTCTTGAGCATAGTAAAAAGTTATTCTGCTACAGTGAAAGGATAATCTTCAAAACTAGATGATTTGAACTCACCAATAGAAAATAATGGTCTTCAGGTTCTGCCCTTAAGTATTTGAAGATAACTTGTTCCATAAATCTCTCCATCAAGTCCCAGTCTTCAACTATTCCATGACGGATGGGCCACTGCACAAAATGTCCATTTTTTTAAAAAAAAATTGGCATTATAAACTGTAAGTCATGTTATAGATACAGCTATGCATTATATATTATCTACTAAATGGCAAGACAATATTGCCATTTAACATTAAATTCTTAGGAAATAACTGTGTGTAGAATAAGCACATTTACTTCAAATGTTACAGAGCGGAATGTCTCCTTTCCCCTATTTAATCTTTGCAGCAGTTTAGCACACAATTTGTTTTTGGCACAAAACACCCTAGATAAAACAATGTTCTCTACTCCAGTTACTTTATGTAGAGGATCACCAGGATAGCCTTGCTGGATCAGACCATGGATCTAACATCCTTTTTCTAACACTGATGAGCCAGATTCCTCTGAGACATCTCTGGTACAGTACAAAGCAAACGCCGTCACTTCTATGAAATTATATTGAAGATCAATTAATTTCTAGTAGATGGGGATATCCAGATAATGTTATCATCAAACAATGCAACCCCAGAGCACATTTAACACAGCAAAACAGACAATGAATTTCCAGAAAAGAAGAATTCTTACAAAAAGGGATGACTTGCAATAGAAGCTTATGGCAAAACAAGGTGACCGAGGCATAACTCATGTTAGAATCACATTAACACTATGCTATTTTATTGGTTAGGAGATGCGGTGGCTCAAGTGGTTAAGATGCTGAACTGCAGGCTACGGAAGGTCGGTAGTTCAGCAGTTAGAGACACGAGTTGCCGCATGACGGAGTGAGCTCCCGTCTCTAGTTTCAGCTCCTGCTAACCTAGCAGTTCGAAAGCAAGAAATTGCAAGTAGATAAATAGGTACCACTTCAGTGGGAAGGTAACAGCGTTCCGTGTGCCTTGGTATTTAGTCATGTCGGTCACATGACCACGGAAATGCCTTCGGACAGCTCTGGCTCTTCGGCTTTGAAATGGAGATGAACACCGCAACCCTAGAGTTGGATTCGACTGGCTTTCGAGCAAGGGAACCTTTACCTTTACTTTACCTATTTTTTTTTGGTTATGGAATGTTTATAAGATAATTTTTACTCCACTGCTCACTTGTTGTATTTCGATTGTTAGAAAAAGTGACCAAAGCCAGTTTCAGTTATACTATTCATTGCAAGGGACCATGAGAAACTTGTGAAAACAGGTGCAAATGCAACTCAGATCTCAAGCTTACTGGGCAAGACACCCACTCATCAGCCTAAACTCTCTCTCAGAGGCTTGCTGCAAGGCTAAAATGATGTTCTGAATGCACTACCATATTGTCTTACAGACAGCAACCCAAAAAAAGATGTATGCTGTTACTGTCTGGGACAAAATGCACCTTCAAAGTATCTATCAGTAAGCCACAGAATTTAGAAGTATTTGTTTCAGTTTTACATACCTTTGTTGCATATGTTGGTTTTTCTATAGCTTCATCCCCAATAAAGAAATCCAAATCATCCACACCTTTCATAACCCTTCTTTGTGCTTGATCGACAACTTTGGCTGACTCCTTAATAGCAATACCTTTGATAAAGAAAAGATCGTCCAATTACAAAGACACTTCTGTCCCAACATCACAGAATTATGTTGCATGCATATGGAAAGTCTTAGAGCTAACAAAATGTGTCAAAAAATACAATTATCTCTGCAGGTTTTTTGTTCTTAGATGCCAAAAAGGCCTTTGATAGGGTAGAACCAAGCTATTTAATTAAATGCCTTAATCACTTTGGTGAAAACTGGGCAAGTATAACATACTCTGGTTCTACCACCAGATTGTGTATACATAGGGAGCTCTCTCAACAGTTCGATATAATGAAAGGAGTAACACAAGGGTGCCCTCTATTAGCGTTATTATTTGCTATTTATCTAGAACCCTTTGCAGCTTTAATCCGTCGAACACCTAATATAAAGTGAATAACTGTAAATGAGTACTGTTACAAACTAAATTTATATGCTGATGATATTGGTAATGTTTGTAACTAATATTAAGAATTCGAGCATGAAAACAGAGGATATGATAGAGGAATTTGGAAATATTTCTGGTTACAAAATTAGCATTGCTAAAACAGAGACTCTTCTGTTTAATTTTAAAGAAAGTGATTATTGTGTTTGTGGCCTGTTAAAAAAAGTTAAACCAGTGTTGTTAAATATCTTCGTATTTATATCCCAAAAAGCACTAAAGATCTGTATCGCTTGAACTTTGAATAAGTCACGAAGGAAATTAAAAACCTATTATCCACCTGATCACAGTTAAAACTAATGTTGCTACGTAAGATAAATTTAATTAAAATGTCAATACTACCTAAACTGAAATTTCTGTTTTGGAATGTTCCTGTACTGATACAGGAACCTGAGTTTAAAAACATACAAAAATGTTCAGCCAGGGAAAATAGCCAGTTACTTTTATAATCTAGATCACCCTTATAATCGTACAGCTTTTACATTGGCCCAACTAAATATTTTCCCCTCAAAAATATTAACTGGTCAGTATAACTAAGTCCCTTTCCATGAAATGCTGGGGTGGCATCCCTGATGGATTAAAATACCCTGGTCCTGTTCCTACACCTGATAGACACCTGCCTGTCTGGTGTTGGGGGGATTATGTTTAAAGGCATCAGGGAGGCTGGGCCAGCAGCAGGGCTAAGGCAATCTTACTGAGCAAACCTCCCCGGTGGCTGTAAGCATCCCACCTCCTCTCCTACACCTGACAGGCAGCTGCCTGTCCAGTGTAGGAGGGGGAGGGGGAAGAGTATTAGAAGCTACTGTGGAGGCGGGGCTGGCAGGACCACTAAGGTGTTACTGCTGGGGCGGGCTCCCTCGTGGCTTTAAGCACCCTGCAACTGCTGCTGCACCTAACAGACAACTGCCTGTCAGGTGTAGGAGGGGAGAGCATGTTTGAAGCCATAGGAAGGCTGGGCCAGCAGCTTTGCTTCACCTCACAGGCAGTTGGTCACTCCTGATTTCCTCAACTGTCATTAGCACTCTGTACTCCCCTGTAACTGTTTTTTTTTACCTCAGAACACTGAGCTCTGCAGCTGACCAATCAGTGAGTGAGGGGTTGCAAGGAGGCAGCAGCCTGGCAGCATAGGAATCAATGGGGGGAGCACATGTTACCCCCTTTTGACCCACTTAGGGGTCGAATTTCTAAAAATCCCTTCTTAGTGAGCATCTATGTCACAGTAGGAGCACTCTCCCTGAATTTGGTGTTTCTAGGTCCAATGGTTTGGCCTTGCGTTGATTTTACGGTGAGGGGATTTTTTTTTATATAGATAGATGACAGAATAATCCAATGTCTATTAAATGACACAAGCCCAGACATCACATCTCCGGTCGTTAGATTCTTGGCTGAAACGGTTAAAGATAGATACAAGTTTTCTGTATGATCAGTCTTGTTTTGCTGTCTCTGTAATGCCTTCTTGCTCATATTTTATCATACCATGTATTTTATTGATATGCCATTAAAAGTATTTGATTTGATTACAAAAATGTTTACCTAACTTTATCTGGAATTATAAGAGATCTAGGATTAATTTTCAAGATGCCCAGGATAAGATCGTTAGAGGGAGCTTGGGAATTCCCAGTATTCAAAAGCATAACTATTCGGCTAGAACAGGCTTGATAACTAGATGGATAAAAGAAGATAAAGACACAACATTGACCCTAGTTGAGCAATCGTTTGTGTCTTTAAGAGTCTGGATTTGGTTGAATAAGAGATAAAAATAGTTATCATGCTAAGGAAAATGTTTGTTATCAATGCCTTAGAAAATGCTTGGATAAAGGTCAGACCAAAATTAGTTCCTGGAATACCACCACTGGCTTCTGTATAAGATCTAAAGCAGGGGTGTAAACGTGTGGCCCGTGGGCCAGATCAGGCCCTCAGAAGGCACCAATCTGGCCCGCAAGGGCCTGGCTGTTTCCTACGTCCTTTTCCAGTTCTGCTGCTGCCACCACATCACAGCTGGCTTTACCAGTCTCTCTCAATCACAAAGGAGAGATAGATAGGCAAGGCTCTCCTGTGAGATTGAGAGTCTGGTAAAGGCTCCTCCCACTCCTCCTCCCGGGGGGTGATGAGGGAGGGAACAGCCAGAGCTTGCTGCTGGAGACAAAGGGAAGCCTTTCTTTCCTTCCACTAGCTGAGGCTCCTCCCTGAAGGGGGGGAGGGAACAAGCTTTGCTGGGCTGCCACAATTGCACAAGAGAAATACCAAGCACCTTTAAGAGCAACAAAGTTTTGTTCAAGGTATGAACTTCTTTGTACCTTTTTACAGTGTGTGCTTTTGTTGTTCGGCTCTTTATGCCAGGGCTTTCCTGGGTGTTGGGTTCCCTCCCCCTTTTCACTGTATTCATGCCATCATGAACCAGGCTTTCTCAGTAAGAAAGGCATGTAAACTATTTTAGAGGAGGAATAACGACAAGCCGAATTAGGCTGAGAGTGTGGATTAGGCTGAGAGTGTGTGTCCAGACCAAGATCACCCAGCACATTTCCTTTGTAGAACGTTGTAGTTATTTCTCAGGGAAGACTATAGATTTACAGACAAACACAATGGTCTCAGTCTGTGTCAGAGTGCCTTCTCGTGTTCTTGATCAGCACATGAAACAACTTATGTAGAAAAGGTTGCAATGCCCAGCCATTTCATTTTCCCAACCTGGGTCCTAGGCTCAGAACACTGAGCATGAGAGTTGTGTAAT
Organism: Gekko japonicus; assembly: GCF_001447785.1. Taxonomy (NCBI): domain Eukaryota; kingdom Metazoa; phylum Chordata; class Lepidosauria; order Squamata; family Gekkonidae; genus Gekko; species Gekko japonicus. The sequence continues at coordinate 94,411 of NW_015162061.1, forward strand.
CAATGTCAATAAATCAAAAAGTAGGTTTGCAGCTTAGATACACACCTGAACAGTATACTCAAGATTACAACAGCACAGACATTTTGATGCAATAATTCAGAGCTAGAGGTGTCAGTTATCAGAGACTGTTAAAATACAAGTGTTTTAAGAATGTTTTATTTAAAGTTTAAAAAATCTTTAATTGTGTTTGTCTGTGTCCTTTATAAAGCTGATATCTCCACTACCTGGCATTACATTTTATGACACACATGGCCCGGCCCAACAAGGTCTCATTTTTGTCAGATCTGGCCCTCATAACAAATGAATTTGACACCCCTGTTATAGACAACAAAATATGTGGCAGGGTATGAGCTTTCGTGAGTCACTGCTCAGTTCTTATCAGTAGGACCTTTCTCCCTATAAATTAGCAAAAATATACTAAGGGGCTAATGGGGATTGTTGGGTATGTGGGGCTACCAATGCCAATTTTATACACATCTGAGGGGAGGGGAGGAGAGCAGTATAGTTCTGGAATACAATTATCTCCTAAGGATATCATGTCAAATTCCTTTTTAAAGATATCTGTGAATTTGTTGTTAATGCCATAACATCTGTAAGGCTAATTTTTGCTCAGAATTGGAAAAAGAACATAATCCCAAAGAAAGAGGACTGGTTAGAGAAATTAGCAGAATGTTTTCATCTATGTAGAATAACTTGTTTACTACATGGCCAAATGTGTGACAAATTTGGAAAATGCAATGCTTTCTTGTCTAGAATGAGAAATTAATTTTGAGCTTATGTAATTGATGTTTTACAATAGCTTGGTAGATTGTATTTCAGGAATTTGTCTTTATTAGTTTTATTTCTATATTGTTTTATCAAAAATAAAGTATTAAAAAAGAAGTATGTTGCATGCTGTACTAATACTGGAGGAGGTGAGTATTCTTATGACTAGGAAATATGTAATATCTATAGGATGCATTTAAAAAACAACTTTCTCATTTAAATTCACTTAAGAATTTGTAACAAGGCATTAGAGCATTAAAACATAATACTAGTACTTCAAGCTAAGTTCCAAATCAATTAATATTTGTACAGATGATTAATTTACCACAATCCCTAATATGCTTTTCATTCAAACCAATCTGAATGAACATGCTTATAATTTTAACATGCCAGTTCACTTAAATCTTCTCATATTGGTTCAGACATTTGAAAGGGTTATTTTGGGTAACATAAAGCCAGGCCATTGAAAGCAAATGACCGCAGTGTGAACTGTGGCACTGATGCAGAAAACATGGGGAAGGATCCAATGTAAAATTTCTACTAATATGGTGGGGGGATTGTTATCAATTTCCCCTGCGTGCTGTTCTCTAGAGGTTTCCTATCCTCCAGAAACACCATTTCAAGGGGCAGTTTGGGCTGCAGCAGAAAGGATGAGGCAAGGAAGCATCTATCAGTAAGGCTTTTCCATGCGATTCAAGCCCTGTTTTGACGAAGGTCAGTGTGAATTTACTCTACTACTCATTACAATAGACAGCCTTGTATGAAAAAATAGTAAAGAAGATTAACATACAGAGGACAGCAGATTATATTACTACAATTTAGCTAAGTAACAACTTTTTCTCTATTGTCTTGAGGGAGAGACAGCACAAATGAAGAAGACTTAGCAACTCGTTAGTATCAGGGACTGATGGAAGAAAACTGCAACTACTTAGTGTGTTGGCTATGCATGACCGACAGAAATCCTCTATTCCCCAAATACAACTTCTGTATATTTTCTATGGAAAAACGTCCTACACAACAGTCTTGTATCCCATTTCCATAGCTTTTATCCCAGACTACTCACAAGTAACATATCTAGAATAAAAAGGAGGAAATTTTAAAAACCTCTTTCATGTCTACTCTTCCACAAATTAAATGCATTGCAATGTCATCCTCTCAGCTTGTGCCCAGGCTGCTAACTCCACTATTCTTTCTCTGAGACTTTGGGACATTTCCTTGCCACAAAGGAATGCACTTCCACTGCCTTATATTCTTATCCCCCCCCCGACCTTTAGAAATTCTGCCTAAAGCCCTTACTCTCAACATGTAGATCATCAAAACAGACAACCCAGCTTGGCAGACCAAAGTCAGGTAAATTCCTTCGCTTTGTTCCCTGCTTTTATTTAAAACTCTCCCCCTTTTTAAATTCCTTTCCTATTCCCCCCCCCATGGCTGTTCCCTGGTGCAGAATTCTCATTCAGCCAGAGGCTTGACCCTCTTTGTCTATATCTCTGAACTCTTCATACACAGATCCTTCTGAACACATCAATTTCACTGTTGAGCACCTTTTCAATTCCTGTACCCCTACATTTGTCCTGAACTGGATAGCTCAGGCTAGCCCAATCTTGTCAGATCTTGGAAGCTAAGCAGGGCTGGCCCTAGTCAGTATTTGAATAGGAGACCACCGAGGAATACCAGGGTCACAAAGGAGAGGAAGGCAATGGCAAACCACCTCTGAACGTCTCCTGCCTTGAAAGCCCTACAGGATCAGCATAAGTCAGCTGCAACATGATGTCCAAAAAAAAAAAAATGGTCATCCTTGGCAGAAATAATAATGACAAGATTGTGTGGTGTAATATAGAGAGAGTAGGTGTAAGAGAAGTCCAAGTCACTGCTTAATGAGCTCACTGCTCACTCTATAGAATTCTTGGCAATTCTTCTGACTCACTCTAAGTTTCTAGTGCAGTTGGCAGAAACTATTTGTGAAATATTGTGGTTTCCAAGTCACAAAAAAAATCAAATGACAGTTTCTGGGAACCTACACTTCTGGAAGGAACAGCCAATAACCTTTACTTGGCTACATATCATCTACCCAGTCCTAGAGCTGATCAGGTACACTAACAGCACAAGTCTATTAATACATTTGCCAGCCTGGAGCACACAAGTCAAAAACATCCCTTCATGAACAGCCATGTGTAAGCGGTGTAATTTTGCTGCTTACCATCAGAATACTGGTATCTTAGAAAGAACAATACATTCTGACTGTATGAACTGGACACTGAAAAAGAACTATGTTAGCATGTTTGGTGTAGTGGTTAAGACTCTGATCTGGGAGAATCGGGTTAGATTCCCCACTCCTCCACTTGCACCTGGCTGGATGGCCTTGGGCAAGCCATAGTTCTGATAAGGGCTGTTCTTGGAAAAGAGCAGTTTCTGTCAGAGCTCTCTCAGCCCCACCTACCTCACAGGGTGTGGGGAGGGGAAGGGAAAGGAGTTTGTAAGCCGCTCTGAGACTCCTTTGGGTAGTGAAGGGTGGGGTGTAAATCCAATATATTATTTAAAGATGGGAGCTGTTCTAACAATGTAAGGAAGTACCTAGTTTGGACTTGTACTGCACAAAAATGAAAAGCTTTGGAAATGGAACTTTGGATACTCACTGTGAGGGTTCCTTCTGCTCTGAGGTTAAGGAGGGCATCTTGGAATGGGGGATTCTTACCAACTGATCAGGTAGGCAGGACTAAACTCTTCAACTTTCAGTCTCCCGGGTGGGAGTCGCCCCAGCTCAGTTTGGTTACTTCTCAAGCTCATGAACTCAGGAACCAGAAGGAACAGAACAAAAAATGAAGTAACAACCAGAATAGGTCACTGTTAGAAGTATAACAGATGACAGTTGGTACCTGGCAACAAAGGGTGGAAGTTTATAGCTTTTGATGAACGGCCTCTAAAGGAAGGCCAGCGGATGGCCCAGGCCAGCTTTGAAGGGGTTGAGGTGCTTGCATTGCATCTGAAAAATTGCAGGATGTGCTTCAAGAAATAGGATTAGCCCTATCTCAGTTGCTGGAGCCAGTCCACCAAGACAATGCTCTGTCTCATACACAGTTTTAGGTTCAGGGTTAAATTGCTCCTCTCCAGGATCTCTAGTTGATAGAGCCGCAGGAACGACTGAAGTGGCTTGGTGTATAATTGTGCCCATAGAACTGTCTCTATGCAGGAGGTTATTAGGCCCTGGAGGCATACCAGGGACATCAGCTGGGTCGTCTTCGCTTTGATCAGATCTTTTGGCCAAGCTTGAAATCCTGGAGTCCTTGTATTCGGGAGGGAGGGGGGGACAACATTTTTTTTTCCCAGCATATTCTGGTGCATGTCTATGATTACGCCAAGGTGTTGTAGCCCGAGATGGGGTAAGACCGCTCTTTTAGAATGAAACTGTGGATTTCCAAGAGCTGAATGGTTCTGAGGGTATCCCTAATCGTTAGTTCCTGAGTGGGAGAACAGATCAGGATGCTTTCTAGATAAGGGTGGATTTGGATTCCTTGCTGATAGGTTAGGGCCACTAGACCAATAAAGATGTTGGATAAGAGCAAGGAGCCAATGCCAAGCCAATGGATAGAGCCCTGAACTGAAAGCAAGACAGAGGAACCTGTGATGTCCTAGAAGGAGGGGAATATGTAAGTATGCTTCTGTGCAATAGGTGCATGTTTGATGGATCATAGAGTCTTCATGCAGAAATGCTGGTAGACCATGTACCTGTTCACATACTTCAGGTTGAGAAAGGCTCTCCAGTCCCCAAGTCTCTTGGGCACAGTAAAAATTATGGAATAAACTCCTGCGTGATGCTTGCATGAAGGAACTGGCTCTATAGCTCATATCTTTAGTAGATGTCTTTTTTCTTTTCTTTTTTGGGAGAGATTTGGGACACTGAAGCAGGCAGTCTGGGGAAATTGCAATCTTTATGGCTAAGTGGTCTGGCTAAGATTGAAGCCACTGGCTTGGAATTCCTGATGCTGGCCACCCACAGGAATGTCTCAGGTGTCATGGTTTCCTTGCTTGGCCAGCCAGTCAGGCTTGTCGTACCTGTAGGACTGAAGCTGGGATGATCTACTGGTGTGGGGGCCTCCTGAAATGGGCTTCAGGTGCTTGACCTCTGGGCCCTCCTTTGATCTGTTCTAATCCAGAACAAGGTGTGACTGAAATGAAAGGAATGAGAGGGAAAATATCTCTTATCATCCCACTGCAGACTCTTGGGCCTCTTATTATCTCTAGTTTCCACCAGGATCCTCTTGAGACAATCCCTGAACAGCCTCCCACTCTGGAGTGGGTAGGCTTCTACTATGGACTTCAAATGGGGAGCCATTTGCAATGCACAAAGGTATAGAGTGCACCTAGTCGTAGAGAAGCCGCCATGGAAAAGCTTGCAAATGTCACTGTGTTGAAGGAGGCATCTGCTAGGAAGGTGACCACTTTGAGAACATGGTTGGCACTCCCTATTGCCCTTCTGTTGTTGCTAGGAGTGACTGAATCAACTTCCAGGCCCACAGAATTGCTAGTGGGTTGTAGCACTGCTACCACAACATCCACTAGGGGAACCTGCAAGAATTCCATAGCATGAAGAGCCAAGGGATAAAGCCTCTGGTATCATTTGGGAAATGCCTGTTAGATATAAGCTTGGCCCACTCTTCCTTTTCATCAGCCTTTTGAAAAAATCAGGAAAAGTAAATCGATCTCCCTGAAGGAGCCCTAGGGAAAAATTCCTTATTCACCTGGGGCCTGGATTTACTCCCTAAGTGTTCCCCTCCAGGGTCAGGATTTTCTGTGAGGTCTAGGGCCAGGATAGCTTTGGATAAGAGAGAGTGATAGTTATCCACATTGAACAGGCACAGGTGTTGGTCAGCAACTATGGGCACCTCCACTGAGCAAAACTCTCCCACCTCCCTCTTGGGTTCTGAGACTGTGACGAGAAGCTGCCCATCCCTAAGGGGCTGGACCTTATGGTTAAGTGCGGGGTCTAATCTGGGACCTTGTCAGGGGTGGCAGCAGAGGAAGAGGCTTTGTGGGCCGGGCCACCTAGGTGTGCCACTGAGAGCGAAGGTCCTGATAGGATGAAGTGTGCCCCTCCCTACACCTAGACCCCTCCTTGTGGGCAGGAAGGGTGACTTCGGTTTGGAATGCTTGGAACCTTGAGATGGGGTGGGAGAGGAGAACTCTTGCATGCCTTGCAGCTCCTCTCTCAGTGCTCTCTTTTTAAAAGTTCCATAATCTCAGCCAAGCAAGGATTCTTCCCACCCACAACCTTAGAAGGGGGGAGAAAGCACTTTACCCCCTGAAGATCTACTCCAGAGGTTAAGGAGACCCTCTGGCTTGGGGGATCCAACAGAAGTGCCTGGTATGCCATCATAGCCCTTTGGGGGCCAAACTGGCAGCCAAGAAAGCCAGGGGGGCATCCAACAGGAGAGTCTGATGCACCATGATAGCCCCCAGGGGCCAAACTGGCAGCTGAGAGAGACGGGGGCATCCAATAGGGGAGCCTGGCGTACCATTGTAGCCCCCAGGGGCTGAATTGGGAGTCAAGAGAGCCATTTGCACCCTAAGTACCATTTTTGTGCCTTTTTATGATGCATTTCAAAACACTTTTGTGCTTGAGCCTGGGACACTCTGAGCTAGGCTCAGTGAGGGAACTCTCTTGGCAAGAGACCCAAGTAAGGAGGGGAGGATCTCATCATTTTCAGATCTAAATTTGTCTTTTTTATGTCCCACTGGAGCCTCTGAGGCTTGCTGATGGGCCATTATCTTTCACATCCCTCCAAGGAAAGAGGGGGGGCAGCAGAGAGAAAAACTGCGAAGACAAACAAAAAGCAGCAGAGCCAAGAGGAGATGTGTTAAAGTTGTGAAGAGAAAGAGGGTCAGGGTGGAGAGGTCAAGAATCTCTCCCTCAGGTATGAAATCACTCTAGGATCAAGACAAGTAAAACTTTGCTGCAAAGCTGCACTCCCTAATGAGGCAGGAAACCAACAGAGCTGGGGTGACTCCCACCTTAGAGACAGGAAGATGAAGAGTTTAGTCCTGCCTCCCTGAGCTAGTGGTTGGAATCCCCCATTCCAAGATGTCCTCCTCTTCAGAGCAAGAACAAAAAGGGTGGCCATTCAACATTGGTTTTGTGGGTCCATATTAATTTAATTGCTAATTAAAATTCTTAGAAGTCATATCTAAAGAGAATTCAGCAGCCTATAGGAAATAATCTGGTAAAATCTATACTTTCGGTAGAGATTTTAAATATTTTCGCAGCTGTAAGAGTGTTCAGAAGATAACCGATGGACAGTATTTTAAGTCCATTATCAAGCTGTTATGAATTTTAAAAAGTGGGAAATAAATGTGAATAATAATACTAGACATCTGCAACTGGCCCAACATCCTTCTATTTCTTGTAAGATTTCTGCTTTTAAAGTCAATATGCATACTAATAATGGAAAACCATGTTCCTAAAAATGTGCTGACATGATACTCTGTCTTCCTTTTTCCTCCTCACGCACTACTTCATCCTAAATTTTATTTTCCTAACCAGCCTTGGTAACATGAAACTTGTATTTTTATTAGCCACAATTACTCAACCAGCAGTCGCGCAACTGTTTCTAATTGTAACAAATATAGTAGCAGCGATGTCACATCAGACCAATGGTTCACGCAATGGCCAACCAGGTATTACCAGAAGGCCTACAAGCTAGGCACAAGACCAAAGCAGTTCCCTACTCCCTCTCCACCCTCAGTGATATTCAGAGGACTAATGACTCAAGAAGTTCTGTTTAGTAATTGTGGCTAATTAAGCCACTGATGGACCTATTCTCCATGTATAATACCTTTTAAAATCTTCTAAACTAATAGCCTTCTGTGATAATTTTTAAGTGACAAAAATAACTTCCCCCCTATCCTGAACCTACTGTCCATCAGTTTCCCCCACAAGTGCCCACAAGTATTATGGTATTTCCACCATTGCAATTTTGTCAGTAAGTCCATTCCTTGTAAACTCTTATTTAAAGAACTCTATGCCCTCTCAAATATATAGAGCCAACCCACATCAGATATACTCTTCCTGTACAGCTTTATGCGGGGACAGCCATAGCTGATTAACAGGTTACGAAATACTGGATGCTCTTGATGGTTTGCAAGTTAGACAGCCTTTTTTCTACATCAATCTATAGAAGAAAGTAACCCATCTTATTGTAATGATTTAGAAATGAAATATATATAGGACACGTGGTTATAAAATAAGGAGATTTAAAGGGAAATTATGGGAGATAGCATTTACAAGTGCAATTGTACTGGAGCAATTTTGAGAGGCAGAAATATTAAACTAGGCGTGCCAATTCTACTGGATTGATTAAAAATTATATATCAATGAAGTAGAAACAGAACAAGATTGGCAATTTGTGGAAGACTACTATCAAAGAATGTCAAATTTACTTTTTGTTGTAGAACAACTTGTAAATAACTTGTTAGAGTTTGAAACTAATAAAGATTTAAAGAAAAAAATCTATACAAGAAAATATAAGGAAGAACAAGGAGCGCTATAGGCATCTGCTAAAAATCATGTAACCAGTGAAAAGGAGAAAAACACACTGCTTTATATAGGAATGTTTTCATTTCAGTAAAATTTAGGATTCTGAAGTCAGAGAAAAGAGGTGCACTATTTGTCTATCAAAGGTTGACTACAGTTAAGTCATATTTTAGGTTACAGTTTACTGCAAGAGTTTGCACTTACTGTAATTATTCATAAATCTGGCCTCAAGGACAGAAGACTAATAAAACGTTTTAATTTCATAAACCAATATTACAATCCCCAGAACAGCAATTTCTTTCACACTGAAGCAAGCATGTTACTAACAGGGCAAAAAAATAAACAAACTAACGCAAGCAGTAGGAGGGCTTAATTTTCAAAAGACCTGTAAAAGCCTTCCCAAGAACGGGCATACATTCCATGAAACATGCTAAAAAGCTTCATAAACACTTGCTATTTTATTTGTTTGCCATCAAGTTGCAGCCAACTTATGGCGAACCCATTGGGTTTTCCAGGCAAGAGACGTTTTCCTTGGTGGTCTCCCATCCAAATACTAACCAGGACTGACCCTGCTTAAGTTCTGGGAGCTGGTGAGATCAGGTTAGCTTGGGATATCCAGCTCAGGATAACTCTTGCTATAGTAAACTGCATTTCAGACAGAGGAAACAGGACGCAAAGCAACCCATTTTAATCATCATCCTGCAAACCAGCAATGGGCCACAAGAAGCCAGCCAGAAACGTGTAATCAAAATTCTGTGTTAAGTCAGGGATGTTACCCCAACAAGTATCAGAACTGCAACCTTCCTCTAAGACCCTTTTGGTCTTCTACATCTATTGGTTAGTCAGTTAGAATTTAACTGTTTGTCCGCTCTCTAAAAGCACATGCTGTTTGATTAGACTGTTTTAACTAATCACCTAGTACAACTACCAACACATGGGAAAGGTTAAAAGAACAGATTTCCCAGACCAAATTGAGTTTGCCAGTCTAATCAGGATTTCACACACACGAAACAGGCTTTAACGAAAAGTAAGATAAAATAGTGAACAGAATGTTAAATCTAATAAAGTCTTCAGAAGCTTGTTGAAAAATCATTTGAAAACCAGATAAAAGCCTTATCAGGCATTACCAAATAAGACAAAAAACCACTTAACAAAACTGAATTAAGGTAACCTATCCCTACTATTCATCTCAAACACACTAAATGATAACAAAAAAGGGCTTTAAAATACTTGGATAGCAACAGAAATCCATTTCAAGGACCAGAGAAATGTTATCTTGAAATGGCACTGAACACCTCAATGTCCCTTGCAAGTAATTCACTGTGTCATAAGACTGAATACAGAACCCACATTATTAAAATGTGCTTTTCAAAATCCACACTGTTCTCCCATACAGCAAGTTATCAATGCAAACTTAATTAACAAACATTACCTGAAATTCTGAATATACAATTATTTCAAATGTTTTCCCATGAACTCTTAATAGCTCCCACAATAAAAGTATCATATACTTCCTGATTTCAACATACTCATACATGAATTCTTACAACTATGGCCTACATTAGATGATGCAGAATGCTAAGATATATCCTTAAATTCAATTTACTCAGTACAAAAAAACAAACTTACATGAAGGAATGATGAACTGTGGTTCTGTATTACCAGCATATCCCAGTTTGGTATACCTGTAAAAGAACAATATTGAACAGGTTACATAACAGTGATGCGGTAGAATGGTAATAAAAGATGCCACAGAGAAATATTGTTTCAGAAAAATATGTAAAAAGTCACTTATTAATCTTAACACTTAAGTACTAGCCCAACTTCAGAATGCACAGTATCAGAAAAATTACCTTTAAAGCAGTTACAATGATCCTAAATCTGCATCATTTAGCACATAGCTCAGTGTAATAATATTGTTCTAGGCTAGCTAAACAACAACAGTGGTGGGAGAAGAGAAATGCATGGATGTTCTGTAAACTTTTGCTGCAGTTGATCACCAGCCTGAACAGATTCCACCTAGGACCAACACATGTAAAACATTAAAAAGCAACAGATGTCCAAATGATTTTTCATTTAAAGCCAGCTTGCCTGCTCAGCTAGAAGTTTAAAAGTGTAACAAATTTTACTTTCTCTCGCCATCTCACTCTGGGTTTTTGTGTTCCTAATATGTTAATTAAGGAATTAAATGTCCGCGTCTCTGAAGCACTGTATTGCTGTTTAATAACTTTAAAACCAAGGATCTCAAGGTTGTAGTCTGCCTTTAGACCACTCCATTGCTTTTTTCTTTAACAGTACGACACATTATTGCTGAGAGACTCTTAAAGAAGTTTTGGTTTTAATTCAAGCTAAATTTTAATATACAGTTCCCAGAATACATTCAGATTTACATGGTGCATGCGTCCTTACCCTGGAACCCTTACTCTGGTAGACAGACTCTCAAACCAACCTAAATTAAGTCTAATCCAAGTTTAATATATTTGGATTACAATCAATATAAGTACATTAACAATTGAGCTTAAATTCTATTGAATTATGGCCACACGTTCAAGCATAAGTGGTCAATGTAGTACAGCAAGCCAATATTTAGAATCCATTTTACTAGCTATGTGCGCGTTTAATGTCTTTTTGTTAATATATGTTTATTCTGCTCCAATTTCTCTTTGAATTTGATTCTTTACAATTCTCTTCTGTACGGTAAATCTCAGTTTTGTCACTAAATCCCTCACCTTTGCTCTTTTGCAATTGCTTCTCCATAGAATGCTCTCTTTTCTCACATCCATTATGTTCCCTTCTCAAAGGCATTTAAATGACTCCCCTCATATTTTCATGAATCCAATTTACTCTCACCATCTGGCTATCAATTAAATATCCTTTGTGCCTGAATATCCGCATCTTCTTTCCCCTTTTCCATCTTAGGTTCCTTGTCTTCTTTTAGACTGCAAACCACAAGCAGGGGACTATTCAAGCTTCTGTATAGCACCTAGTGCTGTATTTTTATTGTCAACCAGTAATGCTCTCCAAACAGGACATTTTATTGCTGTTTATTTTTTTACCTGTATTTGATTTCAGCAGTGGAAAGACTTTCATGACATGTTAAGGCCATAAACATCTCTCCCTCTCTCAACTATCATGAGAATGGTAAAAGGATACTATCAAATCTTATTCATAGTAGTGGTACGCAAACCAATAGAAATCAATTTTTATGCTTAACTCTGCATAGGATCAAGCTTATAACTGACTTCAGTACACTTTGTGCTGGCTAACGACCACATGTTTTTAATGCTACAAAGAACTTTCTTTAGGAATAGCACAGTGATATTAATGAGTCGCTTCAGGGGTAAGCAGTGAGACCACTCTCTATTACTAGCATAACTGTCATTGGCATTACTGTGGTATTACAAAGCAGCACTATATTTGCAATGTATCTGGAAGCCAATGTATTAACAGTGCTGTTCTGAACTCTGTACTGTATTGCTGCATTTATAATTATATGGCACTAAAATGTTCAGCAGTACAGAAGCCTCCATGAGTCACAATGACAAATGGGCAGGAATGACTTCTATTGACAGAGAAGGAGTGGAAAAGCACACACTTCAAGTCTTTTAGGCATACATATAGCTAGAGAACCACACCTATTTAAACTGGCTTTCTTCATTCACCAAGGCCAATGAGAGGGACTAATTATTTGGAGGAATACGTCCAATTAAAAATCCCCTGAAAACTGAGTCAACCTGACCTACTGGAACCCCAGACCTATATGTAATATTTTAATGGAATAAGGACTGTAGTCTACTGCAATGATTATTCAAAGTATTATCCTGCTTTTATTGCATTGTCTTCTGCCTCTGTAATTCCACTTATTATACCACCTATAGTATACCTTAGGCATTTTGGCGTTCACATTATCTTCTATTTCTACAATCCTAGTCCTATTAAACTGTTCATTCGATATTTTATCCTGCATGAGTACATAGTTTTTATTCTATTATCTACCTTTGGTTTCAGTGAGGAAGGCAGACTGTAAATGAATACATTTTAAATTATGACAATAGCTTAAATAATTCAAAACAAGTATTATGGGATGAAAAAAGATTAGTGATTATGGATTTTATAAAGTGGGTCATCAAATGTTTGAGGTATTTCATAAGTTTCACACTTACCTCCAATGCCAAAACTTGTGAAACTTCTACATACTAACAAATGCCTCTACATACTTTTGCCTTTCTTGCAGGCATCCCAGGACCCAAGGCCAGTAACACCCAATGCAGACACCCAGTGTCCCTTGCCAACCAGTTTCCCTCTGGAATGTGATTCCCAGCTGCTCCTATTCTCTGTGAGGTACCACATCCCTATTGACAAGGCACACATGGGTCCACAATAATTATGGGTATAAAAGCAATAGGGAAAAGGGGGCAAGGCTTTGTTATAAGCAAACTACAGCATAATATACAGTTCATCCCATGCACTTTCCAAATCAGGCCTCTTCTACTTACCCCCTTTAGCAGAAGTACAGACTAATTATGTCCTCCTTTTAACACTTTGCTTTTACTGTCTTTTGCATTATCTAATACTATTTACCTTTGTCAGGCAACCTGGGAATGTATATACAGTATCTCTTGGGCACATGTTTCCTGGGAGATTTGCAGAAAGGTAAAGATAGAATTTAAACTGACAATTGGAGAGACCAAGATTCCCCAGAATCATAGTGTGAGTATTCTCAGACTAACAAAAGGAGTCTTATTACCTTTTTCCTATTTCTAGGGAGGTTCATAAATGCAGTTGGGAACAGATTGTTGCTTTCTAAACTTGTCCAATGCCACCTTCAAATAGGTGCTACATACCAGCAATGATAAGCTCTGAAAATGCCAGTTACATAAATTTAAACTAGCTACACCTAGCTACATCTACACAGAATCAAAAAGCTAGAGGCAGCCTGTGATGGACAGGTTAGATTCCACCTAAGAGCAACCAATGAGAGCTGATGGAATGTTGGGGAAAGACAACTGAAAAACAGTGGTTAGAAGGAAGAGGGTAGTTGGGAGCTGGCAGCAGGGATGTTGAGAGGGAAAAGGAAATGTCTAAGTGAAGCTGAGGTGAAGATCCGCTTACAGCTAGCTAACTAAAAAGAGTCCATTTGTAACACAAGATCCAAGATACCAAAATAGGAAAATACTTCAACATTTCCAGGAAAAAGAAACATTGTTACCTCTACCTTACATGTTGTTCAATCCATAAATAAAAGTTAACTCCTTGTTTAACCGTATGGGTCTTGTGTCTCAGGGAAATAAACGCACAAACACAAAAATTAATATGTAGATAGATAGATGATAGATAGATATAAAATAACATAAGAATAAATAAATAACTCCCTGAAGTGTTTGAGTGAGGGCCAGTTATTAAAGGGGGCCAGGCTACCCTGACTGTGGATGTCTTTGTGAGTGAGAGAGAGGACCTGAGATGTGAAATGGTCAGGGCTCTCACTATATTTTAAAAGCATCAAGAAAGGTGGTGAATGTGATGGCCAGACCTACTTGTAACCCTGAATGTGTGTGAGAGAGAGAGGTTGTAGAGGGTGGTAGGCACTCTGTGTGAGTGGAAAAGGGGCATCACAGGGCCTAAAGACCATCTAGTCCAACCCCCTGCACATGCAGGATGACAAGTCCTATCCCTCACTCCAAGACTGTGTCTTCTTTGCTGCTGCATTACACTGAATACTCATTACACTGAATACTCATACTCAATTTGCAGTCCACCAAAATCCCATTCCATTCACACATGCTACTGCTCAGAAGAGTATCCCCATCTGGTATGCATGCATAACATTTTTATGACCCAGATGCAAAACCTTACATTTATCTCTATTAAATCGCATCTTGTTCACATCTGCCCATTTTTCTAATGTATCCAGGTCTGACTGTATTTTATCTCTATCTTCTGGACTATTCACTATTCCACCTAATTTGATGTCATCTGCAAATGTAATGAGTAGTTCCTTCACACCCTCATCAACATCGCTGATAAAAATATTATTTAGCATTAAAGCGCAAATAGAAAGAAATCACTTGAAGTGCACAAAACAAAACATGTAGACATGGATACGAACAGAGAGTTTGGTACACCTCACATGAAAATAAATATTTAAGAACTTGTACTTTTTTATGGCAGTTTAATAAACGAAAATTATCTTTACTTTCTTTGAGGCACCAAACATGCAGAAGTATATTCACTTTAAGAAAATTTTAACTTGCTTACAAACCAAAGTAGCTTCTTACTTCCTATGTGGTAAGTTAGAGAGAGGTATCTCTTATGCATCCACACACCAATCCAGCGTTTCTGCAAAATTCTCAGACAACTATGTAGAACTCTTTATACTCTCAGAAGACAACTATGGCTTTTTTCTGACATGACACCAACCCATGGTTTAATTAAACTAACTAACATGTTCATCCAAAAAGACACCATTTCAATAACAATGGTTAGCTGGCTCCAAACCAGAATCTGCAGCTATTATCTGATGATTTATTAACTGTAGCCTTTACTGTGGTTCCATGAGATGTATCACTACTTGTTCCCTAGTATCATTGGCTCCAGAGATGCCTCAGTAAAGCAACGTCTGTCTAGGCAAACTATTACTTCAGTGGTTTCTCAAGGTATCTGAACCAAGTCACTGAACACCAACTGATAAACAAAAGTAAAAATAATTATTATATAGCTTGCCAGAAGTATTAAATGGGCATGAGATTTTATGATAGTGCATCAACTTGTCTACTGATGGATCCTTTAAAGGTAAGGTAAGATCAGATCAGTTCTACCTCTTTCCTTCTCTTTGCAGTTAGACAAGAGATGCTTACACTCTTGAGTAGCTAGAGCTACAGCTGTTGCTAGGCAATAAGGACTAGAGAAAAGAAAGGTTGATACACATTTTATAACAGAGATAAGTGTGAAGCAAAGTGCCTTTCCTACCATCCCCCCCCCCGAAGGGTTAATGTGAACAGTGTTGGGCCTGGGCTGACCTGCAGGTATTGTTAATTGACTCTCTGGCCTGTAGGCTCCTTATCATCTTCAATGCCAAAGATGGAGGACAGTTAATTGGTTTTTCATGGGAACCTGTGATCTGTAATGGGAGGGGGGAGACTGGGAAAGGTGATGTCATCATCCAGAGGTTTCTCTTGGAGACATGTTGTGATTGGATACCACCATCACCTGACATGCTAGGCCAAAACCTACAATTCAATTGTGGCCCAAGGTGGTAGCTAGCTGACATTTTCATGGACTATAGGCCTGCACGATGCTCTGCAATTGCTAAAGACATAGACAATGCTGATTTGCAACCTTCCAATTGAAACTGTGGTTTGTGACACCTAACGCCGCTCTGAACAGTGTTAGGTAGCAAAGCTAGCTTTTGTTAGCATTTATTCTGTATGATTTCTGAGTAATGTGTTGGCTATAACTATTTTTCTTAATACTTTTGAATAAACTTAATATTATTTTACAAACAGCAGCCTGGTTCTTGTGTGCACTAACCCTGGGAGCCCACAGGGTTTAACCTCTCATTTCCCTGACAATGAGTCACTATCAACGGCGCAACGAGGAAAGGAAGAGCTGGAGGAAAAAACAGTGGAGAGAAGGTGTAAGAAAGTGGTTTAAGTTTAGCAGAGTTGCAGAAGAATGGACCTCAGCATCTGGCCAGTGAGTTCAGAAGTATTTTTAAGGAAGAAAAGTAGCTCCAGCTTACAGACTCAGCACTGTTTCTGTAAGGGAAGATCTTGTCTCACTAACCTGTTAGTGTTCTTTGAGGGGGTGAACAAACATGTGGACAAGGGGGATCCAATAGATATTATTTACCTTGACTTCCAGAAAGCTTTTGATAAAGTTCCTCATCAAAGGCTCCTAAGTAAGCTCAAAAATCATGGGATAGAAGGACAAGTCCTTTTATGGATCAAAAACTGGCTAGTTCATAGAAAACAGAGAGTGAGTGTAGGTGGGCAATTTTCTCAGTGGAGGGTGGTAAGCAGTGGGGTACCGCAGGGATCAGAACTTGGTCCACTGCTTTTTAACTTGTTCATTAATGATTTGGAGTTGGGAGTAAGCAGTGAAGTGGCTAAATTTGCGGATGATACAAAGTTGTTCAGGGTGGTGAAAACCAGTGAGGATTGTGAGGCACTCCAAGGGGATCTGTCAAGGATGGGCGAGTGGGCGTCAACATGGCAAATGGGGTTCAATGTGGCCAAGTGCAAGGTGATGCACATTGGAGCCAAAAATCCTAAATATAAATACACATTGATGGGGTCTGAACTGGCAGAGACTGAGCAAGAGAGAGATCTTGGAGTTGTAGTGGATAACTCACTGAAAATGTCGAGACAGTGTGTGACTGCAATAAAGAAGGCCAATGCTATGCTGGGGATTATTAGGAAGGGTATTGAAAACAGATCAGCCAATATAATAATGCCCCTATATAAATCAATGGTGAGACCTCATTTGGAATACTGTGTGCAGTTCTGGGCACCACACCTTAAAAAGGATATTATAGCTTTGGAAAAAGTGCAGAAAAGGGCAACTCGAATGATAAAAGGGTTGGAACACTTTCCCTATGAGGAAAGGTTAAAGCGCTTAGGGCTCTTTAGCTTGGAGAAAAGACGACTGAGGGGTGACATGATCGAGGTTTATAAGATTATGCATGGGAAAGAGCAGGTAAAGAAAGAGGTACTTTTCTCCCTTTCTCACAATACAAGAACTCGTGGGCACTCCATGAAACTGCAGAGCGGTCGGGTTAGAACGGATAAAAGGAAGTACTTCTTCACCCAAAGAGTGATTAACACATGGAATTCACTGCCACAGGAAGTGGTGGGTGCTACAAGCATGGACGGCTTCAAAAGGGAATTAGATAAGCATATGGAGCAGAGGTCCATCAGTGGCTATTAGCCACAAGGTATAGCTAGGGGCTCTGGGGCAAGTGATGCTCTGTCTTCTTGGTGCTTGGGGGGGGGTCAACAGTGGGAGGGCTTCTAATGTCCTGGCCCCACTGCTGGACCTCCTGATGGCACTGGTATTTCTGGCCACTGTGTGACACAGAGTGTTGGACTGGATGGGCCTTTGGCCTGATCCAACATTGGCGTCTCTTATGTTCTTATGTTCTTAGAAGGGTGACAAATGGGAGCATTTGTGTGTGGTGCGTAAGTAATTTTGGATAAGAAGAAAAGGCGAGCTTGTGTGTGAGACTCATGAGGCAGGAGGTTGTAAATAAAGAAGGGTGCTTGAATACGCCATCTGTGTGGGAGCAGAGAAGTGTCTGTGTGTTAAGTTACGTCAAGTGACTTCCAACTTATGGTGACCCTAAGTATTTATGACCACCAAAACATCCTATCATTAGTAGTCTTGCCTCAGGTCTTGCAAACTGAGGGCCGTGGCTTCCTTTATAGAGTCAATCCTTCTCATGTTGGATCTTCCTCTTTTTCTGCTACCTTCAATTTTCCTAGCACTGCTGTCTTTTCCAGAGATTCTTGTCTTTTCATAACGTGACCAAAGTACAATAGCCTCAGTTCTGTCATTTTAACTTCTAGGAAAAGTTCAGGCTTGATTTGATCTAGAACCCACTTATTTGCCTTTTTGGCGGTCTACAGTACCCATAAAACTCTCCTCCAACACCACATTTCAAAGGAATCGACTTTCTTCCCGTCAGCTTTCTTCATTGTCCAACCTTCACACCCATACATACTAATGAGGAATATTATGATATCAATTATCTTGATCTTGGTCACTAGTGACACATCCTTACATTTAAGAATCTTTTCTAGTCCTTTCATGGCTGCCCTTCCCAGTCTCATTCTCCTTCTGATTTCTTGTTTGCAGTCTCCCATTTAGTTGATGATGGAGCCAAGCAATAGAAAATCTTTAACAATTTCAATTTCTTCATCAGTGAAGGCTGCCAAGGATGCTTTCCACTGATCCTAAAAGACAAACTGTCTGGAAGCCAAAGGGGAAATTAAATTGATTTCAGTTGAAAGAGGATGTAAAAGAATGGTCACTGAACAAGGCCTTCAGCTGAGCAGTAAGGCACACACAGAAGAGACATGGGGAACGGGAGAGATAATGAATACAAAGAAGGAAGCAGTTTCTAGAATGGCAATGCAGGCAGAATGGAGAACAATTGGTATGCTGGTAGAAAAGGGTTCTGCAGGCCTAACTAGTTCCCTCTCAAGGCAAAAAGAACAGCAGACTACAGGATGCAGGAGTGGTCCACAGGCACCATTCTAATAAATAAACACAAGGATAAAGACAACAGCTAATTGCTCCCATTTTCATGACAGCACTATAGTGATGTATAAAGTTAAGACAATAATCCCCAATATGGTGCCCCTTAACAGGTTTCCCAGCATCTATTCGCTTCTTTGACAAAGCATCTCTTCCCCAAAGCAAGAGCCCATCTGAGTTTTCCTACACCACACTGAAGCAGGAGGTACTTCAGAAGAACCTAGGAGGTATGTATGGAACACCCATTCAGAAACAGTTGCCTTTGTTACAGGATGGGTTACAACCTCTCAACATCCTGTGACTGCCCCCCAAACATCCCATACAACCCTTTTGTGATTGCCCCCATAGTAGCCATTTTGTGGCAACACCCACTTCTTATTCTCAAAATTCCAAAAGTGCCCACAGGCTCAACAAGTTTGGGAAACCTTCCCTTTAGATATTCTTGGACTATCACTGCACTTTCAATTCCACTCTAAACTCAAATTAGCAAAAGGCAACAGATTATGTTTGCTTGGCTGTTTTATGATTCAAGCACAGGCAAGCCTGTAATTTCTGTTTCCCATGACTGGGTTCTCTGAGAAAAGGGAGCATTAATGGTGTACCAGTGTAACCAATATGGCATTATGGTTAGAGTGCTGCAATAAGACTGGAAATCCCCACTCAGCCATGAAATTCACTGAGTGATTCCACACCAGTCATTCTCTCTCAGTCTAACCTACCTAACAAGGTTGTTGTAAGGATAAAGTCCAGGAAGGGAGAGCTCTGTATGCAATTTAAGTTCCTTGAAGGAAGGGCAGGGTAAAATTGTAACAGGTAAGACTGATGGGAATGATCATTTGTTGCACTGGTTCATATACCATTCCAAATGCAATTTATATTCCTGATGTATGGAAATTTCAGGTTACAGCAACAGGATGCAAGACTTGAATACAATTAAAAAAACCTCAATGGAACAATAAGTTTCCTTCTGTTTATAAAGTAATTCATAACATTAACTATGTGTAGCATGCGGAACAAGTTTTGTATGCATACTGTGAAATAAAAAAATTTAGGCCAGAATTCTACCTATAGCTGGGTGGAGATGCCACTGAACTCCTACTGAGAAAATATGCATAGTATTCAGGGTGTTTGTGTGACAACAGCTCATTTAATAAAGGAGTAGAGATCAGGCAATAATTTAGCACACTGAAAGTACAAACTGTCACACTAAAGAAAAACTAAGTAAAAGACAATTCAAGATCAATGCGCTACTTAATAGTTTATGCAGGAAGTGATCCACTGCACACAAACTATGAAAACTGAAGAAAAATGCTAAGATACACTTCCAGTAAAAAGTCTAGGATCAAGTTGTACAACTCAGCAGTTCTAAAAATATTCATAGCTACTTTAAGAAATGTGCCAGAGATTGAGTCATGAAAATAAATAAGATTATTGGCAGATGCTCCGGCCACACAGCAATGGATATTATCAGCTCTTATTACTAGCATTTCAGATTTTGAATGAAAATTAAACTTTAAGAAGAGCAATTTCTCATTCACGTAACAAGCAGCAGCGTGCCATCAATTCACAGGAAACAAAAAAAGTACAATAAATTGAATAAAGAAGAAATTTAAATATGGAAAGTCACATTTGGTCAACAAATTATGCAACACGAGCACACAAGACATCTGATAAATTAATCAGACCCACCCTACCAATGATTTTACTTAGAAATTACTTAGTAAGCTTAGTTTTGCAGTGCAATAGTCATTCAATTCATGCACAGCAAAATATGCATAATCTGTGAATTTGAACAAAAGGCATGCCTCAACTGCAGTTTGCAGTAGCAGTTTTCATTATATAAACTGATCTCACTATTTCACTAATTCTGTATTCCCCATCATTCAAAGGATCTAGCGATTTCATAAAATAATTATACACCATTATACATAGAATTATAAAACCCCTAAACCAGGGGTGTCGAACTCATTTGTTATGAGGGCCAGATCTCACGTAAATGAGACCTTGTTGGGCCAGGCCATGTGTGTCATCAAATGTAAAGCCAGGTAGCGCAGATATAAACTTTATAAAGGACACAAACACAAAGGATTTTTTTTTTTACTTAAAATAAAAATATGCTTAAAACATTAGCACTCTTGCAATATTTTGTTTATTTAACAGTGTCTGATAACTGACACCTCTGGCTCTGAATTATTGCATCAAAATGTCTGTTCTATTGCAATCTTGAGTATGCTGTTCAGGTACGTATCTGTAAGCTGCAAACCTACGATGATGCAGCAGCAGCAGCAGAACTGGATGAAGAAGCAGAAGGCAGCCAGTTCCACTGTGGGCCTGATAGAAGCCCTCCGGGGGCCTGATCCAGCTCCCGGGCTGCATGTTTGACACCCCTGCCCTAAACTGTTACCAAAGAGAGACAGCATTCTATAGAACATGTTCATAAATAAAAATTTATTTCAAACAAGCAAGATATTTATAAGGCACGATTATACCACAGAAATCAATATTTTCCCCCAAAGTAATGTGAGGGGATTCTTGATAGGAAAATAATTAAATCAGCTAGTAATTCCTGTTGACCCATATGCTACATAAAGTTCAAAAAACCAACCAGGTTGTGGCTGTTGGGAACATGTAATCTTAAAATAAACCTACTCCTCCTTAGGGAACTAGCCCATTAAACAGATAATTAAATGGCAGCTATTTTCTAATACAAAACTGATTAAAGATGGTGAAGAAAACAAAAGTATTGCATGAGCTTTCCAAATATATGCCAGTATAGTAGCAAAAGTACCATCAAATGAAAAAATATTATTTAACTATTGTTAGAATAATATTTTTTCACATATTTAATAGTGATGTGCTTCTCAACCCACAATATTGAAGCTCGGGTAGCACCTAAAAAAACTTTTAAAAGTTAACATTTACCCTAAAGGCATTTATGCAAGGAATTTTAATACAATAATATGAAACAAATTTCAGATTACAGTAAAAGGTGTTTGTTTTCTACCTAGATATTCAGAATGTGTTATTGGAGAAAGATGAACATAAACTTTAATTAACTGTCTTGGGTGTGTAAAGAAGCTAATTCCTATGAGGAAAAAAATGGAAGTAAGCAGTACAGCAGATGTTCACCATTCATGAGGAATCTATTCCTGGGATCGCTACAAATGACAAACTCCATGAATACCAGTTTGCTGGCTCTCAGGAGTAAAACAACCAAATGTCCCACAAAATTTATTGATGATGATTATGATGATGGTGTACTGGAAGTAAAAACATGCTGGAGGCCTTATCACATGACTGAGCCACAGAGCATGAATAAGTATAATTGCAAGTCATAAATCCAGGAATGTTGATGGCCTACTGAACCACACAGATTGCTTGGTTTCAAGTACTTAAATCAACAAGCCTTAATGATTCCTCAACCACGTTTTACCTAGGACCTTTACTATGATTTGGTATCTTCTTTTATCAGAAAGAAGATACACAAGACTGCCAACATTTTCATCACCTTCATTCTAACAGTTAACTACCCGCCCACAACACAAAACCAGAAAGAACGCTACAGCTTGCTTCTTGTGCGTGAATAAACAATTCACTCATATTACCTTAATCATATTGCCCACCGACTGTCCTTAGCCGGGTTCCTTAGGGTCCGCACCCACATGTGTCTCCATTACACAACAGCCTTAGTCCTGCTAAAGAGTTATAGGAGATACTACCTTGCGTAGGACTCTACTCTTCATTTAGCATGGGTTCTCAACAGCAGGACGATTTCTAAATGCTTCCTGTTTCATCTTCAGTGAGACATTTATTTTTGGTCCCCAATTTTTTTCCTTCCTAGATCTATCACAACTTCAGCCTTTCCTGTTTCTGCAGTGCTGTTCCAAACATGGGATATTTCTTTAGCCCCTTCAGCTCTATTCCTGTTATGCCACCCCCTTCGTATGCTGGGAGGCATGGATTCTTAGCATGAAACCTTTCGCTTGTACTAGATTCAGACAAGATCACCCTGCTTGAGAGCATCATTAGTTCCCCACCATACATACCATTCATACAGGGCACAGCCTCTTGACAGGCACGAAGACCTTTTCTTACTTATGAAAACACACTTGTACTGTTAATCCTTACGTTTCCTCTTACTATTGACAAATTATAGTCATTCGTTTTTCTCAGCACCAGAATAGTTTATATACAGAGACTCAAGAGAGAAAATTCCACTCCCCCCCATTCAACCCCACTTCCTTCTACAGCTTCTTTCTGCCTCTCCCCCTCTGCTTTTCTCCCCCACCCCTGCCAGCCCTCCTCCCCTTCCCCACTGCTGCTCCCATTGCTTCCTTGCCTGCCTGCTCAAAGCACCACTGATGCCTCTCCAGCAGCACTGCCTCTATCACACTCTTCACCACCTCCTACCTTCTCCACCACCTTTACAGTCAGTGCCTCACTACTTGTCAGTAGCAGCAGTTTCTCCTCTGGATTGTCTGCCTGACTTGCCCAGCAGTGGCACATCTGTGCTGTTCCTACTGTGTTTGCATGTTTAAGGGGTTGATAAGCAACCCCCAAAAATGGCAGCTAAGATCTAATGATGGAATGTTTCAAGTTCTCATTTTCTGCCACTGTAAGGTAAGGTTCTAAAACTTAAAAATTCCTTCGGCTTTTTCCCTCCGTTTTCAGATTAGGCCAACCTAGGGGGCTGTCCCAGGATTAGAGAAAGATCCCCCTATCTGAATCCCCCTTATTTAACATTTTTTGATCTGCATTCTAGGACTACTATGCAAAATTATATATATGACTGATATTTAGTATACGGATAGTTTGGGGTGAATAATTAATTTGTTTTGTCTTTTTTTTCTTTACAGCACTATCTGCCAATATATGACTACAGTTAAACCACAATCTTTGACTGATCAGTCAACTAGTAATCTGTTCTTCTCTTGCTAAACTCTAGCTTACAAATTGAGCTGTTGAAGTTCTCAGCAGAGCCCAAGAATACTTGCTAAATGCAGTACATATGAATTACACCCTGCCTACAAAAATCATTTAATTCTGTCAGTTTTGCAACCTGCAAAACATGCAGCAACATCCACAGAATCTTACAGGGATGATACACCCTTAATTCTCCAATAAAAAAACTAAAATTGATGGTGGAACATATATCAGGCCAATATACACTTTCAGTTTTCGCATCTGTGTTTTTCCTTTTATTTAAGGTGTACACCCTTAATTCTCCAATTAAAAAAAACTAAAATTGATGGTGGAACATGTATCAGGCCAATATACACTTTCAGTTTCCGCATCTGTGTTTTTCCTTTTATTTAAGGTTGAGCAAGTACTTAACTTCTGTGGCTTTTTTTAAAAAAATAAAAGGAACTGGAACTGTTTGAACTGCCATTTGTAGGTAGTGTTGAAAACTGAATGAAGAAACTGATACTTCAGAGTAGCAGACAAAAAAATACTTTGTTCGTCTATAAAAAGGAACTGGTCTAGAGGAAACTCTGGGCTAATAGCTCAGAGGCCAGCTCAGTCAGTCCGGTAATTATTAGCACAGCAGATATTAGGTTCTTTACTTTTTTGAACAATAATATCTTTTAACTTGCCAAGGGAATTGTCTTGGTAAGAGGACTGAATGGGTGTTATGTTGGTCCAATCTGTTACACTTTACTCTACTTGCCCTTCCTCTCTAGCTGATGCAGGCCCCACTTGTCAGAAGTACGTATAAAGGATGGGGGGGAGGGAACCAGTTTGGTGTAGTGGTTAAGTGCATGGACTCTAATCTGGGAGAACTGGGTTTGATTCCCCACTCCTCCACTTGCACCTGCTGATGTGACCTTGGGTCAGTCACAAGTTCTGGCACAACTGTCCTTGAAAAAGAGCAGTTTGTGTCAGCCCCATCCACCTCACAGAGTTCTCTCAGCCCCATCCACCTCACAGGGTGTCTGTTGTGGGGAGGGGGAGGGAAAGGAGTTTGTAAGCCGCTCTGAGACACCAAGTGAAGGGCGGGGTATAAATCCAATCTCTTCTCTTCTTCTCTCCTCAAGGATTTTAAAATTTATTTTTCCAATGAAAATTTGGAGGGACACCGAAAAGCATTCCTATAAAATATTCTCTTTTGGACTGAGTAGAATGCTTTCTGAAACAAGGTTTTATTCACAGAATGTGTAATATAAAAATTGTTATGGAAGAGAATCCATAACATTATATAATGACAATTCCTACGGACATTTCTAAAGTGTAAAATATACTTTCAAGTATATATTTGTACGATAATCAATTGTAGAGTAATTCAATGTTACAACATTAATCTTGATATACTCATATGCACTATAGGGTCATATCTGTCCAATAACACTTTCCAGAACTTCAGAATTTGTGTGTTTTCTATTTGAAACTTTCTTTTTACTACAATCAGATAGGGAAAACCAACATACATGTGCTAAGGTAGCACAGGGTTACAGCTTTATCTTGAGTATTGGATGCATTTCCAATCTTGCTTGAAGAAAACGAAGGCAAGCCTTCACATTTCATAAGTATGCCATCACACAATTTTACATGCTGTGTTATTAATAATGCATTTTATATTGTCAAAGCAGTAAAATAATCACAGTAAGCATTGCATATGTTTCAGTTTTTCCCATGGTTTCAAAATGTCCAGAAATTTTATATCTCTACTCAGAACCTCACAAGCTCAGTATAGTATAAAGCATCTCCAAGTGTGCTGCCTACGTACTTAGCTGAACTTCCTATAAAAATTGACTTTTAAAGTAATTTACCTCAGGAAAAATTTGAAAAACAGAAGCTGCCCCTGGAGTTCCAGAATAAAAACCTCAAAGAACTGTTCAACCAATCATTCACAGTTACAGCAACCTTACCTGACTGCTGGCTTTAGTACGTCCCAAGAATCACGTGTTTTTAATTATAATAAACATGCAGAAATGCTATCATTTCTATTGCCACTGTATTAGAAATCCTTCCACACAGTTTATTTTTGTTAGAAAATTATGTTCCCAATATTAATTCAGTCCAATGAAATTAAAAAACCTAGTGCTGGGTCAATAAATTTGTGATCTGGTTATCCAGAATAAAGCTCATATAAAAGGCCAATTAAAATATATCTTTCTAAAATAATCAGTAGTAACTCATAAAGTTTCCAATATTTAGGCCGTCCTTCTCCCAGCAGTTCTAACCACTTTGATGCAGTTGTTTTATTTGCATCCCATGTTTTCTCTAAGGAATTCACATTATACATGGGATTTCCAGATAGTCTTCAATTCAGATCTGCTTGAATAAACAACACAAGCCACGAGATGATTATTTTCTGGGATCCAGTTTCAGCCTGGAGATCAAAATTAGTAGAACAAGCAGCAGCAACCAAATGTAAATCTAACACTTTGTCACCCAAATCAAAACGCACTGTTAATTTGTTTTGGTTTTTAAAGCAGAAATTATCTTGGATTAAAGATACTGTGATCCAAGAAACACTCAATGACCTTGGCCATATCACTTGTTATTATCACATTTAAGGTAATATCTCAATGAACAAGTATCACTTGTTATTATCACATTTAAGGTAATAACGTTCTCCTTTTCACTATATATTCTGGAAATGGAAACTCCATTTTTGCTGTTATACTTTCTATTTATTTGTACCAGAGAACCAGTGTGGTACAGTGGAATACTGCTTCAATTTAGACTAGGAGTTAAAACTCCAGTCAGCCATGAAGCCCACTAGATGACTTTGGACTCCTGGGGAGAAAATTATATTTACATGTCCTTATAAAAGAAGTCTTAAAATGAACCTAAATGTATTTATCCATATGCCCCTGACCAGAGGTCATTTCGGGGGGAATCGCGGGGGATCGCAGTTCCCCCGGGTGAGGTACGGGGGCGGGGCATATGACGAAGCCCCGCCCCCCGCTTCCGGCCCTCATTCAGCCAGGAGGAGGCAGGAGAAGAGGGAGGGTAAGTTGCTTCCTCCCTGCCTCTCCCCACCCCTGCCTGCCTGGGGCCAGGGAGGGCCTTTGCGGGGCTTCTGGTGATGTCAGGGGGTGTGGCCTTATGACACACTTCCGGTGATGTCAGGGGGTGTGGCATATGCTAATGAGTTATGCTAATGAGTTCCCCTGGCTCTTTTTCTACGAAACGACCCCTGCCCCTGACAGTATTTGAGGTTTTTATTTAAACTTTTATGTGTTGAGTATTAATTACCTTTGAGACTGTTAAGTCAAAACACAGAATAGATAGAGCCAGTGTGGCGTAGAAGTCAGACTAGTATCCGGGAGACCTGGGTTTGAATCCCCACTCGCACCATGGAAGCTCACTGGGTGACCTTGGGCCAGTCACACTCTCTCAGTCTAACCTACCTCACAGGGTTGCTGTGAGGATAAAACGGAGGAGAGGAGAATGATGTCATCCGCTCTGGGTCCCCACTGGGGAGAAAGGTGAGGTACAAATGAATAAAGTAAATACCTTAACTATTACAGCTAGGGGTTACATCTCTCTCCTGTTGTATCTTATAGTTCCAGAGGGTAGCCATGCTGGTCTGCAGTAGAGCAGCTAGATTGAAATCCAATAGCACCATCGAGACCAACAAGACTTCTGGGTATAAACTTTCAAGAGTCAAAGGTACCTGAGAAAGGGAGCTTTCACTCTCAAAAGCTTATACCCCAAAAACCTTTGTGGTCTCTAAAGGTGCTACTGGACTCAAATCTAGCTATCTTATAAATACTAAATCCCTGTTTGTCATGACACACTCTCTCGGATGTTATAAGATTCTGCAGAGGGTTATCAGTCTCACTGAGTTACTTTCTCCTCTCCCTTTTCAGGTTCATGTGACTTGCCAACTTCACCATAATTGCAACCACCCACACATTTTGGAACAATACCTCTATCTATAGAACTTCAGAACACTTCCAATTGCA